>NW_010313490.1:5424-7769 GCF_000700745.2 Antrostomus carolinensis
GATGTTTCAGTTGTGACTCTTCTGTACACAAGTAGTTGTTTCTTTTTTGTTTGTTTGTTTGTTTGTTTGGGGTTTTTTTAATTTTTTTTTCTTTTTCTGAGATCTGCTTTATAGTCCACAAAGAAAACCAACCATTTCTGTAGCACAGTTCATCTTGTCCTAAGCAGACATCTTGAACCAATCAAGTTTTATGTGCCTCAGAAGTTCCTGCTGCTTTTGCTAGCTGGAGAGTGTGCCAGACCAGCTAGTTGAGGTGTAATGGTAATCGGCTGTGGCCAACCACGACACCTGATTGAATGAGAAGTGGCTTATGCAAGGCCAAACCTTAGGTGCTGGGTAGTTCTGGAGACTGAACAAGCTCCTTGTAGTTGTAACTTCCTCCGTCTCAAGCACTGCACTGCGAGCCGGGTGAGGGAGGGGATGGTCCCGCTCTGCTCTGCACTGGGGCGGCCTCACCTCCAGCACTGGGGGCAGTTTGGGCACCACAGGAGAAAAAGGATCTAAAGCTGCTGGAGAGTGTCCAGAGGAGGGACACAACATTGGGGAAGGGTTTAGAGGGGAAGGGTGTGAGGAGAGGCTGAAGGCACTGGGTTTGTTCAGCCTGGAGAAGAGGAGACTGAGAGGAGATCTCCTGGGGGTCTAGAACTTCCTCCCAAGGGGCAGAGGAGGGGCAGGCGCTGATCTCTTCTCTCTGGCCACCAAGGAATGCCAGGAGCAGAGGGAATGGCAGGAAGATGTGTCAGGGGAGGGGGAGGTTGGCCATGAGGAAAAGGTTCTTGAGCCAGAGAGGGTGGTGGAGCCCTGGAACAGGCTCCCCAGGGAGGTGCTGATGGCACCAAGCCTGACAAGATTCCAGCAGCATTTGGCCAAGGCCCTGAGGGACATGGTGTGAATGTTGGGCTTGTCCTGTGCAGGGACAGGAGTTGGACTCCAGCATCCTGGTGGCTCCCTTCCAACTCACAACATTCCATGATCCTATAAGGAGGAAGAGCTGATGTGGTAGCTGGATCTGATTGTACCACATAGTAGCAGGTCTGAGGTTTGAAGAGTGTTTCTGGCCATTTTAGTGAGAGTCACTGCGTGGGGTACAGATATCGGTGAGGAAAGCTGAAGGGCTTTGTTTCACTCTCCTGAACCTGGAAAGATTAGTCAGTTTTGTCAGCTATGATCCATCCACAAAGGAAAGGTCCAGGTACCTGGGTGATGTCCTGGTAGGAAGCTTGGAGGAATCTTGCTGCACCAGCAAAGGAGGGAACGAGATCCTACAAAGGGTCTTTCCCTGGTGATTTTTGTCTCTCTGATCAGATGTGTCCTGGTGGAGGAAATCACACTGAAAACGACCACAGAGCTTTTTGTTGTAACTCTCTTAAGTTGAGCCTGGATCATACAAAGCGAAACCTCTGAGCCTGTGAAGGGGGTTTTGTGGAGAAATAAAGCTCATTGTCAGCTGTGGTGTTCAGACCCTTGGGAAATGGTGACCATTGTCTGAGCTATTATTGCTTAATAAAAGCTTTGCATTTCCTCATTCAGGGTCTTGAAAATCTGGTTCTGTGCTTTTAAAAATAACTCAGCGTGAGCCACAATCGGGAGCATTCACAGGAGAAATTCTTCAGCTGGTTAAAAGAAAGTGAAGGGAGGGGAAAAAGCCCTTTTTCAAGTGCTTTTCCTTGTCCATGAAGAGTGAGTGTGTCTGAGTTGTGCTTTGGGATCTGGAGGAAGCACAGTGGGGTGAGAGTCCGGTTCTGCTTCTGCTGAAGGTTTGTTTGCCTGCAGCCATCAAGGATTTTTGGGTCCAGTAGTATCCCAGCTGGGAAACTGGACTGGTACTGGGTTGAACACACTGAATGCATCCTCTTGGCGTGGAGGGGATGGTGTAACTCTCATGGATGAGTATCTCCTGAACGCTTTCCTGTCCAACCTGCTGTAGGGAACCTGCTTTGGCAGGGGGGTTGGACTGGATGATCTCCTGAGGTCCCTTCCAACCCCACCAGCCTGTGATTCTGTGGTCTCTGAGCAGGGGGGTGGAACAGCATTCACTGCTGGGATTGATGCGTTTTGGGATTGATGCAAAAGGCAGGAGAAAGTTTTTCTTTCTGTTTGTAACAGAGGCAGCTCTGGTCACAACCGTTTCTGTAGCACAGTTCATCTTGTCCTAAGTACACATCATCTTCTCCCTAGTAAAGGAACTTCAGGCAAACTGGAAATTGGTCGCACACTGAAGGATGCGCAGGATTGAGGGCACCTGCTCCTGCAGGGTCTGCCCTGGCTTTGGGGGGATCCCTGAGTGCAGACACTGCTGCGGGGTGTGATGGGGGTCATTGAATCATGGAATGTTGTGAGTTGGA
>NW_010313491.1:0-4242 GCF_000700745.2 Antrostomus carolinensis
AGGAGGATGCTCTTGTAGGGTGAGGGAAAATGGGGCAGATGGTGTGCAGGAGCAAAGGGGAGCCAAAGGCTCCTTCCTGGCTTCCTCAGAGCTCTCGGGGCTTTCCTCCACCACTCTGTCCTACCCTGTCCCTGACTCTCCCAGAGCCCTAACGGTCCCTCTTGTCCCCTTCACCCATGAACAGTGCAGAGAGGGGATGCAAACTTGGGGGCAGCACCCTGGGGCTGGGCTGGATGCACAGGGCTGCTTCTAAGAGCAAAGCCACCTGTCCCACCCAGTACAAAATGTGGACACCAGCAGCAGGGTGGCTGTGTCTGGGCTGTGCTGGGGACAGCCCATGGTGGGCAGCTTCCCGTGCTGGAGATGCTGCCCCTCCTGCCAGGGCACCCAGCGGGCTAAATCCTCCACAGAGGTGAAAGGCACCTGTGCACCAAGGACTGGTGCCACCATCTTCAGGTCCCCTGTGGAGGGAACTGCCCCCATCCCAACAGCCCTGCACACCCTCTGAGCTTCGAGAAGATGGAGGAGATGGTTTCAAGGTTTCTCAAGTGTTGCCAGGGCTAAAATACAAGGGGTAGCCAGCAGCATAGCCCAAACCTCAGCACAACCCCCGTTGGTGTCACAGTGTCACTCACCTCCCTGGAGTACCGCTGTCACCAGCTGGAACCAGGACAGGTTGCCACAGGAACTGCTCATCAGATGCTCATGAAGTGGATCCCTCTCCTGCCATACCTGTAAGCCAGGAGCCCATGGGATGTTCAGGGAGATGTCTTGGCTTCCCCAATCCACGGTGGGCAGAGGGGGCCAAGATACATAGACCACAGGGAGTGAAAATCCCAGCTCCCTGCTGGGACACCACAGGGACCAACGTGCCCCAATGCTTTGTTGCAGCCAGGACTGGGTGTTTTGGGTTTTAACATCAGTTAAACATCAGTTGCACCCCAGGCTGGTCTCACGGGAGCTGTTGCTCCCTGGGACACAGGGAGACCCTGGGCAGCTCTGGTGATATCTCACCAGCTTTCCTAGGAAGAAAACTCTGGGTTTCATCAGCCCGCATTGCTTTTTCCTCCTCATTTTGGAAAGAAACCACTGGCTTGTGCAAACCTTGTACAAAACGTGGGAAAAGGAAGAGCTCCTGGGAAACAATGAGGAGGAAACAAGCCCAACATCAGACGGAGCAATTAGAGACCATGAAAGACTTTGCTGGCTTTTATTTGCTGATGTGTGGGCCCAGTTCATAATGAGGAGTATTGTAGTTGTTTTCCCATGGTGATAATAGCCAAAAAAAAAAAACAAAAAAACAACCCAAAAAACAACCCACAAAAAATGATCTCACACATCCGCATGAAGACAAAGAGGTGGCCTAAAAAGCACCAAAATAAAGGGCTGTAAAACGAAGTGCGAGAGCAGAACTGTCCAAGCCTGTGACACCTCATTAAATTGTGATTAAAAAGAAATCTCTGTCTGTTCTTGCCTAATTTCCTGCCTATTGACGGGGGATTATTCAGCGCAGGCAGTGGGATTATTGCACAGCCTGTAGCAACTGAGATGTTCCTGCCACCTTTGTCGCTGTTCTTGCTTCCTTATCTCAGGGATGTTCTTCTGGATCAGACCCACTCGCCACATTGCCATGTGCATAGTCATTGATCCACAGGGTCTGATTTTGGGGGACAAGAGCAGCCTGGGTATTGCTCCCTCGGCACAAAAGGAGCCAGCTGAAATTGCCCGGGGTAGTTGGGGTGGGTAAAGGGGGCACCCAGCTGCGGCACTTTGGAGGGAGCCGGGTGCCTGGGGAGGGACAGGAGGGCAGGGACGATGCTGGTCGGTGTTGTGCCCATCGGCTCCTGGCACAGAGCTGCTCTCACTGTAAAGAAACACTGGAAATCCTTTGAGCAGCTCAACCTCTGTGGCTCAGGCTTTCCATCGGTGGAGAAGGAGAGAGAGGGTCATCTTCCCCAAACCCATTCCCATCTCGCCACAGATGGATGGCAGCTTCAAATCCTTGTGGGGATGGCAGGGCTTCGCATCTTCTCTGGCTTGCAAATGAACAAGGGTCTGGGAGGAGCACCCAGGAGCTAGGACTGTGTGGTCATTAGTGCACACACATGTGCACATGCTCCTTTTCTCCAAGAGGTGCTGCAGGATGAGCCAGGCCAAAGGGGCTTTGTAGCCCCAGAGGAGGAAGCAAGGTGGAGGAGATGCTACAGTGGATGTGTCTCCATTCTCCAGGAGAGACAGGGATGCAGGGGGTTGATGGGATGCCCAGACAGGCTTTCCCTGCTCATGGGCTGCAGTTCAGGGATGGGCAACCTGTGTGATAGAAACTGCTCCCACATGTTGGTCACCAAAGCCATCTGACTGCAAAACCAGCCCTGCTAAGGTGTGGCAAACCAGCTGGGCACAGGTACCAGTACCCGAATGCCCGATGCTGTGGGTGTCTGTCTAGGGGATGACAAAAGTCCCTGAGGGCTGCAGGAGATGTCAGGAGGGCTACTGTGGTGTTTCTGCCCTCCCTGACAGCCTGTGTGCTCTCTGCTTGCAGGCACTACCCCAGCAAGGCTGGCCATGGTCTGATGGACACCTGGTATGACAACCCCCTGCCCAGCTACCCTCCCACCAGCCGGATGGTCCCCAGGGAGAAGAGCTTCCAGACTGGTAAGTGATGGCACTGCCAGCCTGAAGTGGGAAGGGAGCTGTAGTCCTGGTGGCAGCATGGAGGTGATGCTCAGCTTCCCTGGAGGACAGCGAGGCTCTTGGGGGGTGCCCATGGGTGCTTCTCACCCCATCAGTGCCTCCTGACTTTGCGCAGGTTCCCTCAACACCAAGGCAGAAGGGCTGGAGGGACAGATCAACAGGCTGGCTGAGCTGATCGGCAGACTGGAGGACAAGGTAAGGGCCAGCGTTTCTGTGTGTGGGGCTGTCCCTTGGGTGTCCTCACAGGCCCACCAGCCCCCCTGCCCTTGTTGGGATGGAGGTGACCAAGAGGTGGCCATGGCCATCCCTGTTGCACATCATGCACAGGCCACAGGTGGGAGCTGGGTTGCTGGTGGTGATGGTGTTGGAGGATATTACATCTGGTGAGCTGACAGCAGCTGTTGAATGACAGGACAAGAGGAAACAGCCTCAAGTTGCACCAAGGGAGGTTTAGATTGAATATGAGGAAGAATTCATTTACTGAAAGGGTTCTCAAGCGTTGGAACAGGTTGCCCAGGGAAGTGGTGGAGTCACCATCCCTGGAGGTATTTAAAAGATGAGTAGACGTGGCTCTTAGGGACATGGTTTAGTGGGCATGGTGGTGTTGGGTTGATGGTTGGACTTGACTATCTTAGAGGTCTTTTCCAACCTTAATGATTCTAATGTGGAATGATTAACTCTGAGTTTCTTTAAATAAGGAAAAAAAACGTGAGGAAGAAAGAAAGGTCTCTTGCAGAGGCAGTCTTACTCCATCTAGGGACTGAAGGAGAAAACGTTGCAGTGGAGATGTTTCTGAAACCCTCCTGGTTTAGGCTTTCAGGGCAGAAGGGGACAGGGGAAAGATGGTGCTGTAAGTGGGGGCAGAGAGGTGCCAGGAAGACTGAAGGCAGAAAAATGTCCATTGTGTAGAAATGAGGGTGTGTCCAGGGCTAGGAAGGCATGAGTGGGTGCTGAGGAGGGATGGGCATCCCAGGGACAATTCAGGGACCATGAAGAGGTGACAGCTGGTTTAGGGCTGATGTGAGAACATGGTGTTGGGGAGGTCAGCTGTACTGGGAGCATGGGGAGCTCTTGCAGAGGGTCCTCACAGGAGGGCACGAAGGTGCAAACGGCTCTTGGAGCCCTCCCCTGCAGAGAAGAGGGCACAGCCCATCCTGCCAAGAGCTGGGGACAGAAACCCACCAGCCTGGGAGGGACACGCCACCTCTGCCCACCCCCTATCCCACTGCTTTCCTCCCTGTTCCCAGACTCTCTGGTTTGACCTGCACCAGCGGCTGTCGGACAGCGAGAGCATGGCTTGTACGGTGAGAGTGCCTGCGGGTGCTGGGCTGTCCCTGCAGCGTGGCATCTGACTTTTAGGGGAGTGGGGTCACCATGTTTCTGGGGTCTCACGTGCCGCTGTGTTTCGGGGGTCCCGGCAGTACCTCCTCCTGGTGCGGGATGAGATGACGGTGTCGCACAAGCACCTGGACGAGTTCTGCAGCTCCCTGAAGCAGTACCTGAAGAGCGTGGCCGGGGAGCGGGACTGCTTCCAGTGGGTACCACCAG
>NW_010313492.1:0-2837 GCF_000700745.2 Antrostomus carolinensis
AATAAATATATATATATATGTATCAACTTTTAAAACAAGTTGACCTAAGCTGATTTTTCCAAAAGTGAGTAGGAACTCTGGGTACCACATCTAGAGATGTTAGAGATGTGAGTGGGTGCCGGGAGGAGCTGCATGAGGAGCCCTCTGCCATTAAGATATTCTGAAGTTACACGCATAAAAATGCTTACTGTTGATGAAAATGTCAATTTTCCATCTTGGCTGGATTGGTGAACAGGCAGAAGGACTTTTTAAAATGCCCACGTGTTTCCAGGCGTTCCCGTAGTTGCCATGAAAGACACTGATTTTTACACGAAGGGTTTGGTTTGAGGTGGGACCGGGGTGTCTGGGGTGCTGGTTTTTCCCTCTTCCCTGGTTTGTGGTTCCTGCAGCAGATCTGCACCGCGCCACGGTGACGATGAGGAGGAGAGCACAAAGGGAGTAAGGCAGCTTATGCTTCACATAAGTAAAAATGATGATTTTTCTGGATCAGTCGTAAGGAGTGCTCGGAAAAATGTGCAGGGAGGACATCTTTCTGCGTGGCATGGAAAGGGTGTTGGAGGCGGTGAGCGCATTCCCCCTGTGGCAGGTACGCTTACGGAGTCTTCACAATGCCCTTTACCTGTCACACTGTATTTGATCTAACTTCTCCTCCTCGGGGTCTAGAATAAGCTTTAAAAACAATATATGAAATATGCCTTGAGGAGCCCAAAACATTGGAAGCCAGGGTTCCTGAAGCATTAATAGGGGGAAAAGCGATGCATCTCCCGAAGCCCTTTGTGCTTACTCACTGTTGCAGTGTGTGTCAGAGAGCCGCGCGGTGTGTCACGCCTCGTGGTAACAGAGGTCTGGTTTGTTTTGGGGTCAGAAAGAATGGATTTTTGTTTTCTTTTACTGATTGCCCTACCTGGACAGTAACTAGACAAACATTCCCCACTCAGAGGCTGCAATGCAATTAAGACACTCTCAGAACAATCTGATTTGCCGATCTCATTATAGAGAGTGACACCATGAGAAGACATGTGTTGAAGCTTTCAAAATGATTACGGTATGTGAAGATACAAAGGACACGGATGATAAAATTTGTTAGAGCTTCGATGCCTGCTGGAGAAGTGTTGTGCACAGATTCTCGTGAACAGCTTAGTCCTGTAGCTGTCTGTGGAGAAAAAGAACCGTTTGTGAAGGACTAAGAGCTAGAATTAACATTCTAGCTTAGAAGTTTAATTGCATTTATTAACAGGAATAGGGGCTCCATTTTTTTATATATATTTTTTTTTAAACCTGAAGCCAAAAATCTGAGAAAAAAGCTTCTAAAATAGGTTTGCTTCTGTTTTTCTCGTCGGGTGAGCGCAGAGTGTAGGATATTTTAAATTAGATATTCTGGATTTTTGCATTCCTTGCATTTGTGAAGAGCAGTCAGGGCTGATCAGCCCTTCGTGTGAGCTCAGGCAGTTGTGAGGGTGCTTTCAGAGATCTTTTGCTCCCTACGCTCTTGGGGAAGTTGAGATCAGTGTGACTTTCAGAGCAAAGTTTTCTGTAGTGGGGGAGTGATGGGAATCAATGTCTTTTTTTTCTGTTTTTCTTTTTTTCACTGCTTGTGAATAATATTCCAGTAACACTTACAGTTCCACACAGAAGGAGAAAAATATAACCAACGAGAGATTTCTAATTCCGGGTTTCTAACGGGCAGTTGCTGTAAACTGCTCTGAGTCAAAAATAATTAAACACAAATTAAAAAAAAAAAAAAAAGTGTTCCGAGTTCTTTAATTTTGGGGCTGGGAAGTCAGGAAATGCTCTCTGCGCAGATCTAGGGTAGGATTTTATAGCCAGGACTCTTGTACTGTGTTTTCAGTGTCAGACCCATTGAAGCAGTAAGTGGAAGTACTGTTGCTCTATTAGGACTGGCACATTTATGGCCTGGCCACCTCTTTTATCTCAGTAGAAAAACACACAAATTACAAAATGAAGCTATTTGTTATTTTCATGGTTTTTTAATTTAAGGTCCGTACCTGATCTGTTTAAAACACTGTGGCAGAAGCTAAGGTATAGAAATTGTGTGCTGGCTGGAGTATTTCTCACTGCACTGAGCCTGACCTTGTTCTGTTAAACCTGGCTTTAATGGGGTGGTAGCACTTGTCTTGTGATAAAAATGATGCTTTTACCGGACAACTGGGGTGGGTTTTTTTGGGAGAGCAGGGAGTGATGCTGCTGGATTAAAGGAGAATGGGCTGAACGTGCCTTTCGGGTGCCAGACCTGCATGTAGGGGTGAGCCCAGACTGCCCAGTCCTCAGTTGGGACAGGAGAAGTTATCAGACTGAAGGTGAAATAGTTTTTGAGCTCTGTTAACAAAGCTGCAGGCTGGGGGTGACAGAGAGAGGTGCATTGTTATTGTGGCTCTAGCTTACTTGCAAATATTTTTCTTAGGCAAGGTAAACATTTTTGTTTTGTTTTGGTGGGTTTTTTTTGTTTTTGTTTTTGTTTTTGTTTTTTTTTTCCTGAAATGTGTGAGGTTCAAATTTATGGTCCAACCCTCACCCTGAAATGAAGAATAAAACATTTCCCAAAATCCAGGAGAACAAAGCTGGGGTGTAACTAGCAATGTGAAAGCCATGGTTTATTTTTTCTGTGAGATTGTTTTACTGTGCTCGGTTGTGTTTGGAGGTGTATGATTAGATGTGGAAGTGTATGCTTAATCCTTATGTGGGCAGTCTTTAGCTTCAGTAGGAACTGGTACCACTAGTGAATGAATTAAACTGGAACTTTTGGAGTCTGATTTTTCTTAAGATGGTGAAACCTTGGCCCAGGTTGCCCAGAGAGGTGGTAGAAGCCCCATCCCTGG
>NW_010313492.1:2857-5515 GCF_000700745.2 Antrostomus carolinensis
TTGGACTAGATGGCCTGGAAAGGTCCCTTCAACCCAAACCATTCTATGATTCGATGATTCTTTATTCAAAGGGATTAATAATTTATTCAATAATTTTAATTAATTTATTAATCCTCAAGATTAATTAATAAATAAATACATACATAAATATATAATCTTCAAGATTAGTAAATACAATTGAAGCATGCAAGTGATAAATACAGTTTAAGCACAGGAACACTGAGATTAAGCTGTTAATGCCAGTTCTGAATAAATAAATACATACATAAATATATAATCCTCAAGATTAATAAATACAGTTGAAGCATGCAAGTGATAAATACAGTTTAGGCATAGAAACACTGAGATTAAGCTGTTAATGCCAGTTCTCTACCGCAGATCTTGAAATCTGAAATTTCACAGGAGTCAGCTGTCAGTCTCGTAGTACTTCTGAATCCTTTCTCATCACTCAGCTCTTCTCTAAGGACTTACTCCAAGGCTCGAACCAGCCCCATAGTCTGATCCCCTCAGCAGATGATCGGCTGCATCCTTTGGGACAAGCCCAGATCCCAGGGTGAGGGGTTGGTCCTCACTCCACCTGGATTCTCCTTTTTGCCTCCACCAAGAGCAGATGGATTAATTTTTTTAGCTACTAATTCCGATGGTAATCTCTCTCCTGATTAATCCTGTTTGGAAATAGCAATGTGCTCACTGAAATTTCATCTATTTAGAAAGAGCATCCCTTAAGAAAGGTGTATGTCCTGCATCCGTTTGTCAAGACTTCATCATGACTTGACACAAGCTCGTAACAGTCAGCGCTGGAGCTGGGGTTTCAGAACCTGCCCCAATTCCCCAGCTCCAAGCACAAATTAAATGCATGTTGTTTGCTTAATTGCTTAATGTCTGAGACCTCCCATGACTGCTGTTCTGGAGGAAATCGTTGCCTGTGCTCCCACTCCGAGGAGGGATGAGTCCCTCCCGCAGCCCCACGGCTCATGCAGAGCTCTGTCAGCCCAACGCTGACTTCCCCAGTTCAACTACATGTATGAAAGTCCTTCTTGGAAACCAAACCAGCTCCTGCTTACAAACGTTTAACAAACATTGGGGGGATTAATAGGATCACAGAATCATCAACTGTTGTGAGTTGGGAGGGACCCACAAGGATCATGAGTCCAACTCCTGTCCCTGCACAGGACAAGCCCAACATTCAATGCACAGCATTATTTAATTACTCTGGAGTTATGACTCTGGCTTGTGGGTCTCACCTGGGGTGTTTGAAGGCCGGGTGCATGGGCAGGGAGCTGGTGTTCCTGATAGGCAGCTGGTTATTGTTCAGAAGAATTTAACAGTTTATTTCCACTGACTAATTGGACTAGGAATCTGAGTACTCTCACTCTTTAGCCTTTCAGAATAGATTATCTGCAGTGACTAGAAGAACTAAATATTAATCCATGTATAGCTTTATAATGCAAATTTGGTTTTTAGTTTTACATGGTGCTCTACCACGGTTTTAAAAAAAAAAACCACCAACCCACAACCCAAAACACAGAAGATCTACTCACCCCCTTGATATTTAAATAATTCATAATGTCGATAATACAGACCCTGCCTTGTTTTGTAGTAATTAGTTCTGAGAGGAAGTCTGATGTAAACTAACTCTGCCGTGATGCAGAGGACATCTGTGACTCTTTCGACAGCACTGTCCCAGTGAACATGCAGGTAATTCGCAGCTTTGCTGGTGAATATTGAATTACTGTTCCTAGAACCTCTGGTGTTTTTAGTCTCTGGTAATGCTGCCCTGAAGCACAACCAGGAGCGTTTCAAAATCTGCAGGCAGGGCTTACTTAGTGGCAGAGCAACCTCGATGAAGCACCCCTTCCTGCTGCCAGAACACATTTAATACTTCTGCTCCAGAAAAGATGGTTTCTTTCTAGGGAGAATGAAAGCAAACGGAATGAGAACGGCCCATATGTATAAACCATGCACGGTTATTCTTACAATTGCAAGTAAGTTAGTGATAATTACCATGGCAATTTGTTTCTTTATGGATGAGATTTCTTCAAATAGATGCAGAAATATCTCTTCCCTGTCTCTGTATCCTTATGTTTAGCTTATCCCCGAGATAAAGGTTTCACAGCAAACATTTTAAGGAAATTGATGGTGCTTACAGGAAAGCCTCGTTTTTAAAAATGTTATAACATTTTTTCCACTAGTCATATAACTATCTAAATAAAAAAATTGTCCTTAAAAGTTCCCATATCATATTTAATAGCCAAAGGGGATCTTGGTAGCTAACCAGAGAAAAATATGCAAGTGCGTCATCATCCATATTGCTGGTTTGAAGGAAGATGGGTTCCAAGCAGCTGAAAGCTGACAGGGTTATTCTGTGGCCCCGTTGGTTTGCTGAGCTTGGCTTAAACCCTCTCCTGCAGAGAAGGGTGCTGCCATGCTCACCTATGGGTTCACCAAGTCCAGGTGCTCTGTGCCAGTTCCCCCCAGTTTACCAGCTGACCCACCCTGCCTCCCTCTCTGCTGGCTCTGGGAAACACGGTTAATGCCACCAGAGAGCTCAGCTTTGCCCACACGGAAGCCGATGGGATGTAGAAGTGGGTATTTACCCGAGGAGTTAATTCATCAAGTCAATTATTTCAGGTCGAGGGAGGTGATTCTGCCCCTCTA
>NW_010313493.1:0-7076 GCF_000700745.2 Antrostomus carolinensis
ACCCCCCTGCTCCTCCCTGCAGGTTTCAGCGCCTCGATTTTGTCTACCTCAACGCGGGGATCATGCCCAACCCACGGGTGAACATCACGGCGCTCTGGCACGGTTTCCTCACCGGGTAGGAGGTGTTGAGGGGCTGGGGGGTCTGGCCCGTGGCTTCTGGGCAGCATGGGGTGCTGACAGCATTGTCACAGCCAAGGTGTGTCCGTGGGTCCAGGGTCACGCCACTGTCCCTGTGGGGTGGGCTTGGCTTAGCCGGGGTGCTCTGAGGTTCCATGTGCTGCTTCTGATCACCAGTGTGGGATCCCCTGCGCGCCAGGGGAGGGCGAGGACCCACCCAAAGCTCCTGACATCAGGGGTTGAGTGAAGCATGCTGGTGTGGTGTTGGGGAGGTGAAGTTTGCTCCTGCTGGGTCTCCTTGCTGCTGTTTTGGTTCCACTGCAGGCTCTTGTAGGTGTTCTCAGCTGTGGATGCTGTGTTGTGTGCAGCGGTAGTTGATATGTATCTCCATGGAGATAAGCATCGTTATTCTATGAGCAACATGAAGAAGTTGAGCTGGGGAGGAAAGTGACTTGCGTTGAGTCTAACAACAGCGGTTTGGGTGTTGCACATAAGGGCTAGACTGCTCTCCTTAGCCCCGTTAGCCTTGGCCCTAGAGATTAGCTCCAGGCTGGAGCTTGGTTTTGTTATCTGAAGGGGAAGTGGCAGAGCAAGACTCTTTTTTGTTTGTTTGTTTTTAATGGTACTTTACTGTGGTGCAGTGAAGGAGGAGACAAGGCTGCTCTGGTCTAGTCAGTATTGAGACACTTGCAAATAGGCTGGGATACTGTACACTTCTTCCAGCCATTTTTCTATGGATTAATAGAGCCCTTGAAGATGACACTGGGGAGTCTGTCTGGAACTTGCAAGTTGGGGGATGCTTCTGAAGAACTGATGTGAGGGAGCAGTAGATCTCTCCCAGCAGTGTTCCTCTCTAACTCCTGTCCTTGGCTTCCAGGAAGGTGCTTCACATGCTGACCACTGCAGAGGGCATAATGACCCAAACGGACAGGCTGAATGGAGACGGGCTGCAGGAGGTGTTTGCCACCAACCTCTTCGGACACTTCATCCTGGTGAGGCTGTGTATGAAGATCGAGCCCTCAGCCTGGTGGTTAATATGGGTAGGGATGGGTGCAGGGGGTACTGATTAATCCAGCAGCTGCTTGTAAATGCTCCTGGTGGACCTTGGACTGAATTAGACCTCAATAGTGGCTGCTTCTGTCTAGTCTAGTGAAGACTGGCCAAGAAAGCTGAGATAAACTCACAGCTTTTAACTGTAAAGCTATACTGACAGCTTTAAAATTACTGCATTAAATAAGTTAACAATTCTCTTGCAGGTTCGTCAACTTGAGCCTCTACTTTGTGGTAATGAGAATCCCTCACACCTCGTCTGGACCTCTTCCAGCAATGCCAGGAAGTCTGCCTTCAGACTCTCTGACTATCAGCATGCCCAGGGGCAGGAATCATACAGTTCCTCCAAATACGCTACTGACCTGACCAGTGTGGCTCTGAACAGGAAATTTAATAAGCAGGTAACGATGGTGTTTGTATGTCTGGAGAAACCTAATGCGCTCTGTCTACTTCTAGCTGTCATTGCATTGTTGTTACCTAGCTGCATTAATTCATAGCAATCTGATTATGTCCCTGTCCTAGTTTCGGCAGGGATAGAGCTAATTGTCTTCTCAGTAACTAGAATAGTACTGTGTTTCGGATTAGTATAGGATTTGGTATGAGAAGAATGTTGATAATATACTGATGTTTTTAGTTCTTGCTAAGAAAATCAAGGACTTTCCGACTTTCCATGTTTTGCTAGTCTGCAATTGCAGAAGAAGCTGGGGCAGGGAGGAGGACAGGGGGGTAACATATCAAGAGCAAGAGACTCAAATTGGTCAGTGGAATATTCCATATTATATAAAATCATGCTCAGTGTATAGATGAGGGTTGGCTAGGAAGTTCTGTCTTCGGGAATTGGGGTTTTGGGATTTTCTCCAATCTGGGATCACTAGCTGGGAACAGGCTGGGCATCAGTCAGTGGGTGATGAACAATTGCACTGTGCATCACTAGTTTGCATATTCTATTATTGCTACATTATTATCATAATTATTATTTTGAATTTTATGTTATTTCAGTTATTAAATTGTTCTTATTTATATCCATGAGTGTCCTTACCTTTACCCCTCCAATTCTCTTTCCCATTCCCTGGGCCAGGGGAGGGTGAGCAAGCAGCTGTGTGGTGTTTTGCTGCTGGCCGGGTTAAAATGACTTAACAGCTCCTTAATGCATGTGTAAGAACTAAACACAGCCAAGGCTGAACTGGTGGCGTGGGTGATGGAGAATCTGCCAGAGAGGTTGCTTCTGGGATTCTTGTTCATGGGTTTTGGCTGCAAGCAGAAGTTTTCAGGAGCAATCTGTATCTTGCAAGCTTCTAGCTGTCTCTTAAGACCAAAGGACTGGTCTTAAAGAGCAAAGAGCTGCTGCTGTTCTCAGGCATCCCTGCCTACCAGGGCTGCTCAGGCAGCTTTGCCTGCAAACACTTGAGGTGCAGGCTCTGCTGTCTCTCCTGATGGCTCCATGCTGGTACTCACTTGCCACACTGAGATGTAGGAGCAACCTGCCTTCCCTGTCACACGGGGCTGGTGGATTTTGTTGGCAAGCTGCAGCCTTAGTCCAGCAATAGTGCATGTACTCCATTGAAATACTACAGGGGAAAATGGTTTAGTCCTAGAAGGCTGAGCTCTTGCCTCTTAAAGGTGAGGCAGCCCTTGATCTGAGCAGGCTGTGGTTTGTGGGATGCCTGCTCTCGCTGCTGAGCTGCATGTGGGCTGCAGTGTGAGGCTATGATGTGCTGGGAGGCTGTGTCTTTGGTCTCATGGGCTTGTGATGGGCACAGATTTAACATGAACATCTCCAGTTTGGACCTGTTAAAAATCACTACATCTAATGTCTCTGGCTCTGGTAACTTTAGAGAGGATAGCATCTACTATTAACAGGTGTCTATACTCACCTTTGCTTCCTTGCTGAGAAGTACTAGGAGGGAAGGAATATGATCCATTCTTAAACTAACTGTTGTGTATTTGCACACTGACTTGGCTTCTTCTCTGCAGGGTCTGTATTCCAGTGTTGTTTGTCCCGGTCTTGTTATGACTAACATGACCTACAGAATTTTGCCAGTTTTTCTGTGGATGCTGCTAATGCCCATCATGTGGTTGGTAAGTGGATCTCCTGGCTGATTTTGGGGTGAGGTTGCCCCACTGTGATAGACTTCACTGCAAGTGATGTGCAGTGTTCTTTGGGCTCCTTGCTACCCATGCTGCTATACAGCTTGTCCTTCTGTTGGACTGGGCAGGCTGGTCCCTCTGCAAACCTTCACTTTAGCACCTCGAGGCCCCAATTTCCAGGCTGAGTTGGGAGGTGTGGTGCTGGACAGCACTGTGTGGAGAGCCAGGGTTCAGCCCCTCAGCCAGAGCAGCATTGGCCAAGGCTCCCCTTAGAAGGTTTGCCAGCCTGCTGTGGGCTTGTGAAACCCTGTCACTTTGGTGGCAGCAGAGCTCAGGACAAACATGGCCCCTGTGCTTTGAAATGCTGTTTGTTTCTGAAACAGGCTCTGTTATCTTTCAGTGTTCTTCTTCCCATCCCTCTAGAAGGCAGTGTCTCCTGCTCTTTTCTTTCTGTCCCTCTAGAAAGCAAAGCCTCCTGCTCTCTGCTGCCTCTTCCACTGCTTCCCCAGAACTTTCCTTGCCTTTCTTCCTCAGGACTTCAGCTTTTTGGGTTCACTACAGTTCACACTCCCTGCTCAGACCCTTGCTGCTCCTGCTGCAAGATTGGCCTTTTTTCTTCAGCTGCCCCAGCTGGCAGTGGCTGATCCTGACAGATCACGTTTCTCCTGGCAATGGAGAGGCAATGCCTTCTCACTTGTCCTCAGCACCAGCAGTGTTGCAGATCCTCTCTGCCTCCTGCCTGATGTGCTCTTGAGACCATTCAAGAAGAGGTGCCCACAAGGCTTATGCGTGGCCCGTTGTCTCTTGCTTTGGGGGTGAGCCTTGTGTGGGGCATGGAGCAAGGCTTGCTGATCTGATGGGTGGCTGCAGAGGCCAGAATTTGTCATGGTGAAGGGATGCTTTAGTCAAAAGTGTGCAGTGTTACCTGTAGTCAACTCTGAGAAGCATTTCTACCTCTGGTAGATCATCTGGTGTAGCTGGGCTGCAGAGGGCTTGCCAGAGAAACCTTGGGACAAAATACAGACTCTGTCATGTACTTCTTTTCCCATCAGATTCGCTTTTTTGCCAAAACTTACACTCTGACACCCTATAATGGAGCAGAAGCTCATGTAAGTAGTTCACAACTTGATGTTGATATTCCTTCCTTCTGGGTAGCTCTTCCAGGGTCTGCTGGCTTGAGCAAAGAGCCTCTCAGCAAGCCTGGTGAGCGAGTGCTGTGTGTCACCCCTGCATAGCATGCAGCAGTGAGTGCTGGGGGACCAGCTGTGGCCAGGGCTGCTCTACCAGCTGATGCTTTATGCCCTTCATCAGATGCCCATGAAATAAATGACTTCGGGAAAACACTGTTCCTTCCCCCTTGGTCAGGGAGAATGCTGCTCTCCCAGCTGGTGGTCAAGCAGCTGCAGACATGCAGGCACAGGGGACAGATGGAGGTGGGTAATGTAGGGCACATATGTCTCTAGAACAGTAGTGAGCAAGTTGAGCCATGTGAACTGCTTTAGTGCTTTAACACTGGGGCATAAACATGGTTTACTGCTGGCTCTGGTAGGTCATAGCTGATGGGAGCCAGCCTGGACCTTCTCTAGATGTCAAGTCTCCTCCTGCTTGGTGGAAGCACCTGTGGTGTGTTCTGTGTCCATGGCCAGTCAGGTCCTTGACTGTGGGCTCGGTTGGGACAGTGTGTGCTTGACTCCTACATGTTTGTGCTGTTCTTCCTAGGTATGGCTCTTCAAACAGAAGCCAGAGTGCCTGGATGCACTTGTCAAATACCACAGCTGTACTTCTGGCCTGGGGAAGAACTATGTGGAGCCCAGAAAGGTACACTGAGTGGCAGCTTCCTGCTGCAGGGGACTTGGCTCAGGGTCTGCCATCTGCCTTGCACAGAAGGGTTGGTGCCAAGGGTGTCCTGAGGCTGGAGTGTAAATGAGATGCGTGTTGAATGCTGATGTGGAGTTGTCTGTGAGGTTTCCTAAAGTAACTCCTGGCCCAGGCTGGAGTCCGGAAGACAGTGGAGATGATGGTTAGAACAGGAGGAGTGTGTAATGGTGCTTTCTCAAAAAATATGTCTGTCTTGTGTCCTGGTGATAGATGCCTTTGGTTGCCTCTCTGTGAATGCAGAAATGGAGAAATGTAGAATGGAGATGTTCTGGAGGTGCACCCTGCTGTCTCCAGAGCTGCCCTCAGTGTCTGTGCTGGCTGCCACCAAAGTGATGGTCTCACAGTGCTGTTCCTATTGTCTTCCAGATTGATGTGGATGAAGAAACTGCTGAGAAACTTTACCAAAAGCTGGTGGAACTGGAGAAGCAAACTCTAGAGAAATACAGTGATCTCCTAGATTAAGTTAAGCCAGTCTCAGTGGGATAACAGTCTCATATTGGTAATATGGACTTTCTTAATTCTGGTGCTACTTTTGATGTCTGCTGTTCTGCAAGCACTTGGCTCCAGACCCCATCTTCCCTCTCAACAGGAGGTGAACAGTTCCTGAAAATGGAAATGTGAAAACTGAAGAGAAATACATACTCTTTTTGGTATGGGATTTTTTTCTGGCATAAAACTGGAGACCTAGAGTAGGTAGAGACTGTCTTAATGCAGTTGCAAAGCAGTGTCTTGCAAAAGCGTGACTGGACCTGTGCACAGTTCAGGAACAGCCTCAAAATGTGTGGTTTAAATCTGGCTTAGTACAGGAAAGGCAACAGTCTGGGGTGCTGCCCTGCATCTTGGCTCTGCCAGTCTCTGTAGATGGCTCAAATGCATTACCTGTGGCTGATCCTGAAGTACCTGAAGGCCCGTCTTCAGAAAAGCTGCTCTTCATTAGTACACCAAAGCTGGGGCCAGCTTTCCAGATGTGCTCAACAAGACTGAGCCTTACTGGGAGTCAGGCTGTGCTGAGCATCTGAAGCCAAGCTCCTGAAGAGCTGGCCTGAGAAGCACACCCTTTGCCTCAACTGTGAGGGCAGATGCCTTGCTGCCCCTGGGTATGGGGCCGTACGTGTTCTAACCACCACCAACTGGAAAGACTGAAGCTGCTGATGTTAACCTGGGCTCAGGGCTAGGCTGCTCTGTCTGTAGCAGGAGAGAGAGGTTACCATGTTTTATCTGTTTAACTGTCTTTTTAAATATAAATCTATTGTACCAAGTATTCTTCCTGTTGTCTATCTGGGGAGCTTCACTGAGTACCTGGTGTACTTCAAATGCTGCAATGAATAAATGACAGGAACTGACTTGTCCTTGCTGCAGTGGTGTTTTTACTCCAATAGCTGGCTGCTTTTGAGTTGGAGGGCTGGAAGGGAGTTTTGTTTCTGTTGCCTTGCACAATAAGCCTGTGCATATCTGGGAAGTGTGAGGTCTCTTCTTTCCTGCCATGGGGGAGCTGTTAACCACCTCTTTAGGCTTACTTCTCTTGTTCCTTCTACTTAATGAAAGACATGAATTCTGAAGACCTCAGTGTGGGTTTTTGTGTTGAGCACCTGTGGGGTGTCTGACACTATTTCCCAGCCTTAGGAACTTGGGATATGTAGACATCTCTGGTGCTTGCTCACCCTGCTGTGTCACATAATCACTGATTTTGATGCTCCCTCGGAAGGGAGGGTTACAGCGTGCCCAGGCTGAATTCCATACTGAATCTAAACCACAACACTATTCTAGCTCCTAAGAAAATTATTACTATGCCAGGCAAAACCAGGACACACAGCAAGGTGTGTCCTGATCATAGGGGCTCAGTCAGGTTTAATGACAGTGTGCAGTGGGGAGGGGTACAAACAGTTGGCATCTCAGGGAGGCAGGCATCTCGCCCCTGGCACAAATACAGGCTGGGTAATGAA
>NW_010313494.1:0-35569 GCF_000700745.2 Antrostomus carolinensis
GGGAGTGGGGTGAAAGAGTTTAATGAAAATTGTATTTCTATTAGCAGAATGAGAAATTATCAGACTTAATTGGGGAAAAGAAGAAAAGGCACTTAATTTAGAAGGGAAATGGTTACATAAATATTTTAATTAATAACTGATTTGAAAGAACAGAAATAATCGTAATTAGAAAAACTGAAGTAATTTAACCATTTTTTAAATTATTCATCTGTAAACTGTTTTCTAATTAAAACTCAATTTTCTTTTTCATTCTCCTTTAATTTTTCATGTAATAGAAAATCATTTTTTGCGCATAAATTTCTTACAATGTAAAGAAAATTGTTACTAAAAAGTTGAGATTGGTCAGATAAAGGAACAGCGAAGGCTGTTTCTTCCACTACAAAACATGCTTTTATGTAAATATTTGTTTGTGGCAGAGGGTTGGGGAGAATGAAACTTACATCTTACTGAAACTTACATATAAGAACTTGTAAAGAACTTAATATGGATGTAATTATATAAGTAAAGCTTTCCAGTGTGGTATAGTAAAAAGTAGTTCACAGTAAGTAAAATATTTTCTGTTAACAAAAACCTGTTTAATTTTGGTGCAGACAATTGTATCAGGGTCTTTCTCAAGTGAGAAACCTACACTATCATATAACACCTTCTCAGGCCCTTACCCTCCATAACTAAACTTGTACACCTGGCTGCATTGTTACCTTTTTTTTTGTTTTAATATTTTCTATAACTTCTATTCATTTATTGATTTAGTTTCAGTGCTAAACCACATAGGTTTCCCAGTACACAATTTGATAGCGACACTGTACTCTTGTTCACAGCAGATAGCATTGAAATTGTTCATTTGAGAGTAACCCAAACAGATAGTTTATTTCCATTTTGGTAACAGGATTATGTTCTCAGCTCTTCTTACGACCTTGATTCTTGCTATTGATAAGATCACATGTAGAAGAAGGTCTCTTAATGATTTTAAGAAACCTTTCTAATGCATCGTCATTGAAGTCAGATATCTTTGGTCTCTGAAGTTTCTAACCAAAATTGCAGTTAGATAAATTTTCAGTAACTTCAAAAGAATGACGAGATGCTGATCCCATTCCACTTAAAAATAAAGCCCAAAACACCCTGAACTCTGATAACAGGAGGTGGAAATGGCAAGAGATTTGGTGTATCCAAATAGTGATGCCACTTTTTTTCTACTTTAACAGATTAGTTTATGCCATCAGTTACATTTCAAGGATTGTTTGTTGCTTTCAGCTATTGTGAATCAATTAGCATGAAGTTATTAAATGGCAAGTCTTCTTCTGGAAGTTTCTGTGCTGCAGTACCGTGACTGGAGCTGATACTGCTGACTCAATGTACTTGTTGCAAACAGCCGATGGTTCTAATGCTGTTTTGCACTGGGCTGGTGCATCTGCAGTCTGTGTTTGCACCAAGGATGATCATCGTTTTAGCCAGACGTGTAATTATGTGATGAGGTTATCTACTAATGTTGAAGATTACATTATGTTATTTTGCTGTAACTGAATTCTTAAAGAAGTAAATATTGGTTTTTCTCTGCAGTAACAACAGGAAGAAAAGCAATGACCATTGTGCTTTCTTTTTTGTTCTTTGCAAAGCCATTCACATTCCAGTAAGTATTTATAGTTTTAAATGTTTTTTTCTGTATTTTATAAAAAATTGCATTCTTGATCATGGAAATATGACAGTAATTAATCATATTCAGGCTTTAATGCTTTTCATTTCATATCTTTTACAAATGTTGACCATCTGCTGTAAATATTGACTGGCTTGTTGATGCTTATCATGCTAGAGAAATAGTTCGTTTTTCTAAAGGTCTGGAAGACAAGCTATTCCATGTGTTTACATTTTGTTGTTGGGGTTTTTTTAGGAAAAATCTTACATAATACCTATTGCTTATCATACTTAATAAATTGTTTGGGTACTTTCTCTGTGGAGGAAGATTTGGCTGAAGGAATGCATTTTCTCCATTAATGTTTTGTTTCCCCTTTATGAGCTCAGTCTATTATCTTGATAGATTAAATTGCAAGATTTTTGAGCTTGAGTTTCTTACCTTTTATCAATTTCAAGGGAGACCTTACATTGAAAAGTGTAGCTAAGTTGCTACGTTGGTCCTAATTGCTTCTGGTTTGAAACAAAATAATATTCAATTTTGTTGCTGTGTATAAATTTATTGGAGATTTAAGAACAAAGCTTGCAGCCAAATGCCCAAATGGAATTTACTTCGGCTAAAAATCTTGAGGCTTAAAGTAAGGGAGAGCTGAAACAAAAATATGCTTGCATTGGAAAGTATGGGTATAAGGCTCTGAGAGAGAACACATTTGGAACCAGTAAGAGAGAGTATAGTTCTCATAATTGTAGGAAGAAAAACCATACTAAAACCCCTCAGGACTACTTTATTCATGTGAGAAAGGCAGCCACTCTTTAGTTATTATTTAACTATAAATGCACCTTAATAAACTCTCCAGCCAGGATGGGAAAAGGAAGGGTGGAAGGATTCAAGCAAATTCTTTCTCAGGGTCCACTAATTTGTGTGTTGTTTGTTTTTTGTTTTTTTTTTCCTTAAACTCTTCTCTCCTCAATGTAGAGGCTTTATTTTTATTTAATCCACAAATATTGGTATGTAATCACTACAGATAAAGTGCTAACGGTATTTTTTTTTCTCCTCCTCTCCCTCCCCTTTAGGTATGTGTGGTCAGGCTTACTGGTTGTCCTTGGCATATTTCTTAATGTTTACAGTAAGAATATGGATAAAATCAAACTGCCTTCACTGCATGGTCTTTGGAAAAAAAGTGTGGAAGAAAGAAAAACAAGGACGTTGTCACAAACTGTATAGACAGTGGTTTATGCCTTGTCTGGACTATGACTTATTATTTTATTGGAACAGTCTTCAACTGATTCACTTTCCAAAGGGAACATTATTAAAACCAAAGGAGCTGAAGGCATATTGTCTACTTGCAGGTTGCTAAAAATGCACATTTTTGTGAGCCCTTTCTTCAGAGCACTTGAATTCATCGTAAAAGATGTTGTAGGCCATTGTCAGATGGCGTTACCAGGCAATGAAGGACAGCAGCTCCTGGCAAACTGCTGAGAAGCTGCACTTCAAGTGGGACACAGTAGAAGACAAGTTTGGGCATTTTAATAATATTGACCATGTGGCTGATCTGACATTAGTGGTTCTTTGTTAATTGTCTAGGTAGGATAATTTAAATGTAATACTGTATTAACATTTAATGGAACCTAATCAACCTAATGGTTGACCAAATTACAATTTTAAAGGTGGGAGATTTAGAATACGGTATGCTGTCACTGTTTTTCATTTTAAATAAAGATGTTGGGGGTTTTTTTTAAGTTATTGATTAGATCATCACAGAACTTGGTATTTATTGTAATAATTGAAATTTTTATGAAAATCTTATGGTGTTACTCTTTTTTGCTTATTGCTTGCAAGTAACAAAAACAAGATTGAGTTTGTGCACTCAACACCCGTGCTTTGACAAGGAAGGAATGGGCTGTTAGACCTGAACAAGGTGAAGAAATGAAATGAAAAAAGTCATGATTGAAACAATGGTGTAAGAAGCTGTTATTTGCTTATTCTGTGGTGAAATACAAAATTTTTAGTGGCCTGTGGTCCTCCATATCATAATGGTGTAAAGAGACTTGGAAGTCTTCTCAATCAGTATCATCAAATCAAAACTCTTCATTTTCAATATTGGAGTAAAGAATAACAGCATCTGCTAATGTATTTGGAATATGTATTGTATCAATCTTTGTGTTGCCCTGTGATGAATTTAAGAGGATTAGGGTACAGATTACAATTTTACTTAATGACAGGAGGAGACAATGTACTACCAGTCTGTCTTTTTCATCATGAATTTAGGAAGACTAAGTCCATTTATCTCTCTTACTTTTATATTCAACACGCTTTTGAATCACTTGCCATCTCTTTCATTTTATATATTTAGCACTTTAAAAATACTAATCGCCTTACATTGTTCATTGTTCTCATCTGGTCGTGATTTTGTTGTTGTTGTTGTGTCCCTTAGATGCATCTTGGTGTGTGTTCTTTCAGCTTACACAAAAGTAAATTGGATAATAGAATTGTGTAGTCAGGAAGAATGTACAGAGAATTGAAATACCTCACGGGACTGCCTTCTGCCAAAAATACTACTTTATGAAAGTATTCGAAATGTGCAAAATGTTTTTCAGACATTTAGGAAGAATTGCTGTTCCAAGGAGCTTGTAATCAAAGCATAGACACTAAATGTGCCTTAAATTTTGCTTATTGAGTTGGTAGCTAGCATATGCCATATTAAGTATGTTTTAAAATAGAACATGGAATAACATAGCCATCTTAGCATGATGGGACAAGTAAGTAGAGTGGAAAGCTGCACTAACTTAACTGCGCTGTTTCCAGCACTTGAGCTACTCTGGTGTGTCAGCAAAGCCATTCAACCCATGTACACTCGGTGTACATGGTTTTTAAATTCCCAGCTGCTGCAAGATTGATTTTGTCTTGGATAAGGTAGAGAGGTGTGAATTTGACAAACAGATACACCTTGAAAGAGAAGGCTGACCTTCCATGGCTATCCATTTTCATGTTGCAGCCAAACATGGTAAGATACAAAAAGGGGTTACAACATCGAATGGGATGCAGGAGTGCATTTGACAACGTCAAGGGGATTGATACGCGTTTTTTTCCTCCACATATCAACTCTTCTTTTCCCTTGCATTCTTTTCACAAAATGAAGTTGCTCTTTCCAGTGAGGTTAAGTTACCTATAAAACTTAAAAGAGGGACAGTTTTTGAACCATTGAAAAGAAAGTAATTATGGAATATTTACTGCTCTGTTCATTGGCTTGGTGGAACTTGGTAATTAGCATTTGAGCATCATTTTGACAGTTTTTCAGTCTCAGTTTTGCCATCTGTAAACTCTGTCTGTTGCTAAAGTTACTGAACTTCAGGAAAGCAAATTACATGAAAGCTGCCATACATGCAGAAAGTCATGGTGAATATAATTTGTTTGGCATCTTTTTTATATAAATGGATGAGAAGTCACTCACAAAGTTTCTGACTAGTATCCAAATGTAGTATGTAGGTTGCTGAACTGCTGATATAATCCAGTTTCGTCTCTATTTTCTCTCTTTGGAGAGCGTAGTGTTCACAAGAATTTACCTTTTAATTTATTCTCTGTCATATACAAGACTGAGTTAATGGTGCACACATTAGGGGAAGTTTTGATTTATTTTTTTATTTTCTTAACTGTAGACATGTATGTTTTACAGGTGTACTTTAAAAAATGATTTTTATACACAGATTAATATTGTAGGCTTAGTGTTAATAGCGTAAATTTAAGAGTTACATTTTTATTTTCATAGGTGTGAGTCTAGTACTTGCTAATCAACAATATGTAAAAGAAAACGCACACACAAGTGAGAGTAGTTCATAATTCACCCCCTGTCATGGTCTGAGCAGTTTTGTGCTTTCATTGAGATGTTAAGAAAACCTTCATTTCAGTGAATTGCTGTTTGTGGTGGGTTTTGTTGGTTTTGGTTTTATAGTGCATGCAAGTAAGAGAACCTTAAAAACCTCCAAGTGTTCTTATAAAAAAAAAATGTTGGTTTACCATCTTCTGTACTGTATATGTATGTTGGTTTTGTGTTGTCTATGAAAAATGAATAAGGGCTTGTCCACAAAGTGACTGTAAATTTTTATTTTTCCTGTAAGAGCACTTATGTCGGGGTATTGGTTAACCCTTCCTAATGTTGCTACGTAGGCTGATCATAATTTTTGCATTTTATAGTCCTTGGCTCCTGGGCTCTTTACAGTAGTCGTTATGAAACTACAGGAAAAAAAAATTCTGTCACCATAAAATTTATTTTCTAAATATAATGTGAATTAGTTGCTTCTTATTCTTATGCTACACAGCTTTATCCTATCTACAGAAGAACCATGGTGTAAGAATTAGTTACAATGGGATTGAAGTTCTCACTAAAGTTTAAGGCTCTCCAAGGTCTCCACTGATGTCAGCAACCTACCTCTGTGACACCCTCTGCTTCTGCCTCCTTTGGAGGACTGAGGGAGCTTGGCTTTCCTGAATCACATGCATTTGCCATTGCTTTCACATGACATTTTTGCATTTTTTTGGCACACTTGAGTACCAAAGTAATTGACTGTGCAGTGGATTTCTTCAGTGTTTCAATATATCAGTATCATCAATCTGCTCATTATTCAGATACCTGTATGTGAATACAAGTGTGGAAGAACTAATGCTCTGACTCCCCTGCCCCTAAACCTGCAGTGTTTCTTGATACTGCATTAAACTCTTTTTCTCAGTCTTGTTTTACCACTCACGTGCTTTGAACTTACCAAAGTTTTAAAGCCAAAACTCAGGCATATGTCATTCCTCTTTGTCTTCCTTAATTGTCTTTCTTCCATTTGGATGCTAACTCCCTTTTTAGTGTGTTCTGTTGATGCACTATAGATTGTTTCAGGTTTCTGTTCCTGCATTTAAGGGCTCACATTATACTATTACAGATTGGTCACATTCCATATTTTCTGCTTCATATCATTTATGACTGTCTGGATGATTCTTTTAAATCTTTTTTTTTTCCTCCACAAAAAAAAAAAAAAAAATCTTTCCTTTTATACTTTCCATTATTTTTGGAAAGGTCTTGATGAGTACATGTATGAGTTAACTCCTTGACCTCATTCCATCTTCCAAGAAAATCTCACTTCTCCCTCCCTTGCCTTTGAGAACTAAAGGAAGAGGAAATAAATTACTGCAAGTGCTCTTTTTTCTTTAATAAGTGCCTTCCTTACTAACCTGGTTTGTCTTAATTGTTTCTTTTCTTTCTGCCCCCCAATGCTCCCAGGCACAAACAAGCCCTTCTGTTGTGTTTGACCACTACTTGTTCAGTCATGGAAACATTTTGAGTTGAGTTGTTTGAGTTGTTCCGTTGTTCTGAAAAGATGTATGGAATTGCATGTATACTCTGGAGGTTAGGAAATAATAAGTAAACTTCACAAGTTAGGGAAGTAATTAAATGGATTCATACTTTTTTTTTTTTCTAGAGGGATTTTATATGTGGCTTAGGTAATAGCTCAGAATTTGTTAGTGGAAGGGGTTTTTTTTTTTCCTTTTCCATTTTACATGTTTAAAAATCTTTATATTAATTTTAATATTTAATATAAAACTCCTGACTATTCAAGCAGTTTATAGACGTTCATTTTCATCTTGCCTATGAGGCAGAAAAATCCTATCTCCATTTCACTGATAAAGTAGAGATGGTAACTTGCCCAAAGTGGCCTTAGTGAGGCTGTGATGAGCAGGGAATAGATGTTAATACCCTCCCTTGTTCTATGCCCCAAGTCCAACAGAGCTCTGCCGTACCTGAAATGAATCAGTATTGATGTAAGCTCGGTTTTATTTTACCCTGGTATTGGAGATTTTAAATTTTCTGTTCTGTGTTCTATACTAGAATAATTTAAAGTGAAATTAAGACAGCCATAAAATAGGCTTCCTGCATTTTATTTGAAGCTTCTTTGCATTGTGAGTTGTTATGGTCATTGATTTGTTTTGTTTTCTGTGAACACTGCTGTGGAAACAAGCCAGAGGGAGTAGCAGTTGTAGGAGAAACATAATATCCTTCACTTTCAGGTGGCTGGTCTGAATTGACTTCACTTTGCTACTGGTCAAAAGCTGCTGCCATTGGAAAACTGAGGAGTTGTCCTAATGTGAGGAACAGAGCATGATGATGTCACGCTGGATCTGTATCATTTTGCCATTCCCTGTAGAGAAGCAAAGGCACTAACACAATAAAGAACATCCATGCACAAATACTCAGTTTAGAATACAATGCTGGCTTAAACTTTTCTATACCTGGATCAATTTCTGCTGTTTTGCTGGATTTTTTTTGAGATGTGATACTGATATATTGCTTCTCTACACTTTTGGATGTTTAAACATTTTCTTCTTTGTTAGATTTCTCAGTTTTATGCTTCCTCTTGTTTTTTTGTTTGTTTTTTTTTTTTTATTTCAGTGTAAAGTTTTACCTTGTAGTTTTTATTATACCTGTAGTACTGTGTCCTGTTCAGGGCCTCTCAGGAGAAGAGGGATACAGGGCTACTACAGGAGAGTGTCCAGCAAAGGGATACAAAGATGATGAGGGAACTGGAGCATCTCTCAAGTGAGGAAAGTCTGGGAGAGCTGGGACTGTTCAGCCTGGAGAAGAGAAGGCTCAGGAGGATCTCAGAAATGTGTATGAATACCTGAAGGGAGGATGCAAAGAGGATGGAGCCAGGGTCTTTCCAGTGGTGCCCAGTGACAGGACAAGGGGCAACAGGCACAAACTGAAACACAGGAGGTTCCCTCTGAACATCAGGAAACACCTTATTACTGTGAGGGTGACCAAGCCCTGGCACAGGTTGCCTAGAGAGGTGGTGGAGTCTCCATCCTTGGAGATGCTCAAAAGCCTTCTGGATGCAGTCTTGGGCAGCCAGCTATAGGTGGTCCTCCTTGAGCAGAGGGGTTTGGACCGGATGGTCTCTACAAGTCCCTGCCAACCTCCACCATTCTGTGATTGTAAATCTTACAATCTTTGTCCAGATTCTAATACTTCATTTTTTTTCTCCTGTTTTCAAAGCTCTAATAAGCATACTTAACACAAGTATCTCCATTTGGGTTGGCTGCTTGGCTGAAGCCTGATTCTAGCTGAACAGAGAGTAGTTTCAGAGCACGATCCCCTTGAGAGCGAGCAGGAACTGCTGCTCAATGTCCAATGACAATATGTGAATCTCTTGGAGCAAATGCAAGAAACTGGTAGATGGAATTGTTGCTGTCTCAACACAGAACTATTGGAATGTCTTCATTAAGGAGTTCAAAGTTGGTTTTGATTTTCTGCATTTAGCTCTTACCATGCTACTGGGCATTTTAGTGCAACATCCGATCTGCAGGTCTCTGTTAGAAGTGTTGGTAACACCACTTGCTGCCTGTTAGTTGTCAGCATTTTGCATGAACATGCTCAGCTGTGGTAGATGCCTTCCTACTTGTTCAAAACCCCGGGATAAATTCCATTTAAATATATTCTGTAGTATCAGGCATTTACGTGAGCATATCTATGCAAAAGTCTATCCTATAGCAGTCCTAGTTCCATATAAAGTTAAAGTAAAATTGCTATGTCAGGTGGAGCACTTGAACCCCACCAGCACTGGAGCACATACATGCTAAATACCACTGTTAACTAATCTATCTGTGACTGGTGAACTACTTACCTGTAACTGCAGCAATAAAGGGAACATTGATCAAATAAATATCCCCAGGGCTCCTGTTTGCATGGTACAGCTGAATGCAGAGCGGTGTCAATTTGGCTTCTGCTGCAGCCTGTCTCCTGGAATAGACTTGGTGCCATGTTCTGGGTAAAATATCCCATTGGACATGGGAGAGGGCTGCAAGACAGCAGGATCTGGATACGCTCTAAGTCTGGTTGATTCCATGCTGCCAGCACATTGGCTTTGCTCTCTGTTCAGACAGAATGTCTGTGTGTCCTCAGCTTACTGAATTTTCTAGGTAGCACTGGCAGTAAACTGGATTTGCCAAGCCAAGTCTTACATGTGGTTTAAGAAGTGGGCTGAAGTCTACGTCTTGAGGAAATGTAAACATCCCAGAAGTCTCTGGCATTCATAAGAAAATGGAATGTGGTTTTTTAGATGGAGGTGGAATAGGGTGCTCTCCCTGTTCTCCCGAGGAAGGACAAACACACTGCTATTATATGAGAGAGGTTATAGCTTCAGTTATCATAGAATCTTAGATTGGTTTGGGTTGGAAGGGACCTTAAAGATCATCTAGTTCCAACCCCCCTGCCATCAGCAGGGACACCTTCCACTAGACCAGGTTGCTCAAAGCCTCATCCAGCCTGGCCTTAAACACTTCCAGAGAGGGAGCATCCACAGCTTCCTTGGGCAACCTCTTATCCTCTGTGAAGCAACTGGTGAATGGTTCAGTTGGCCACTAAAATAATCTTTGGGACTTCAGACACAGTTATAGGATCCACTTACTGGTACCATTTGTAGAAGAATAACTATTTCCTGACAGGCTACAGTTCCTACTTCTTCACTTTTGCCTCATTGCAAGTTCCTGAACTCCTTGATGCACAACAGTAACTATTGGTGCTCAGTGTTAACATAAATACGGGCATAATCAAACCTCTGATGAGAATAGTCTTTTTCACACTGTTGTCCACAACTGGGGAACAGCAGTGGCATCTTGGTGACAAAGCATTGTGAAGGCTCCGCAGCCCAGTCTCATGTATAACATGATGTTGTTGGCTGCATGCTACAGAGGTGCTTCCTCATTGCCTGCTTCTCCATGAGTTCAAAAGCTCCAAGCCCTCATGCTAGTTTCATTACATGAAAAATATCATGGTGCTTTGCAGGACTATATGTTAAAGAGCTCTCAGCACAAAAAAAGGGCACTGCAGGCTATGTTAGGATGTAGATTATGTTATGGGCTATCTATCTATAGAAAGTAGAGCAATCGAAATTTGCAGATAGGTGACTTATTCAAACCCATCTCAGCCTTCATTTGAATGACTGAGTCCAGCTAAACAGTCCCTCATGAGAGAAACCATGATAGCAACAGGAACTGCAAGTTCCCTGTCTCAACTTTCAGAATGACCTGTAGTTTAAAAGCTGAAAGTTCCCCTTATGAAGAGAGTTGAGGTGGAGACATGGCTCTGACTGCTGTGGCTGAGGAGAGAGAAGCCACATCATCCAACAATGAGCACTGCTGCTTAAAGGCAGAAATGGCTTCTCTACTCACTGTGTCTTTGAATGTAGCCTGCTATGTTCATACTCTCATGCCTAATCCAGCAAATCTGCTTATGCTTACGAACAGGTAAAAGTATACCTGTATATGTTTAACCTGATGGGTGTTTCAGTTTGAGATAGACATTGCAGACACAGGATTTGGACAATCATGGGCGGGTCCACAAAGAGGATTTGGGGCCCCTGAAAGGCTTTAATGCATAAAGCAGAGTTCATGCAGCCTTCGGGCAGCGACTAAGCAGAATTTAAGCTCTTTAGGCTTTAACATGCCTTTAATCTTTTGTTGCTCTAGCCTAAAGTTAGGATTATTTATTTTGTGTACTATCCAGATTTTGGTACTGGAAAATCATTTTAGTGAGAAATACACTAAAAATTGCCCCTAATAAGCAATTCAAGCTAACAGCTGCTAGTATTCTACTCCTGGTGTACACCATCCTGTGCAGTGCCACTAACAGTAAAATCTGCATGTGAGTGCTTGGCCTCCTCAAATGAAGACTATATTCTTGCTGTTAGATAATATCACCATCCTTGATTTTAGTAAAAGAAATCAATTTCTCTGTAACTACATAGGTGAGTATTGATTTAAAAGTAGCTAATCCTTACTGTGAGTCACACCTGATTTCCATGGACTCCTTGATAAATGAGTCATGCCTGGCTGTACAAGCCTGGTTTGCAAACTCCCATCTTTTCTGGGATTAAAGCAGCCTGAGATTAAGCAATCAGGCTTGCAGGATTGCCAGGGATGAGACCAGTTCTTGCCTAAAGCTGTTGGATCCCCAGGCACACAGGTAAAGGCAGCTTGAATTGATCATCTTATAATTGGTAAATTTTGCATTGCATGACAGCTTGGATATAATCTATTCTTTCTCAGAAAAGAGCTTATTTTTTTCTAAGAAGTTGAAGCATGAACTATATACAAATGATACATGTTTGGCTTCAAAATGGAAACATCACTAGTTGGGAGAGTTAGCTTTTTTTACTACTGAGAGCTAAATTTGTCTGGAGAACTGGTGTAGCTGTGTATCAAAAAGGTGCAATGAGGTATCTTTTACCAGATTATATTTCTGCAGTGTGGTAGGATGAGGAAAGAACATCAATAAAGGAAAGAAAGGAAAACCAAGATGTGTTGGACAGCAATTAGCATTAATTCTTGGCTATCCTATTTTTCCATTACCTAATGTTGGATGCGACAAATACAAAGCAGGTTTCAGTAATTGGAATAAGAATCGGGACAGGGATTTTTCAAAGCAGTCAAAGAGAATTGAAATCCTGTTGATGTCAATTGCTTTACTGTTCTGAAAATACCAAATTCAATCAGTACAGAAGAGCACTAGACTGCCCCGCTCCGTGCAAAGCTTCCCTTGCTGTCTGTGGAGGTCCACAGTGAAGACAGATTCATCTTAAATGAATACCTTGATTGATAGGCAAAGACATTCTTTTTAGGTATGCTGACACTTCATGCTCAGAAATAGGATGGCTCCTGTCAGGCATCTTCGTTGCAGGTCCTTCAAAGTTGAGAATAGCTGTGCCAAACTGAAAATGAGTGAATCACGTTTGGTCAACATGCAGATGGCTGAAGGGAGCTGTATATGATTTAGTGTGTGATTTCTTCAATCTGCTAGATTTCTTCTGCCAGAGCTGTGACTGTTGGATCAATTTAACTGGTAATGACTTACACTGTTAAAATGTATCTTTTTGAAAGTGCAGATACTTGTGTTTTGCATATGCTTTGAGTGAGTTCAGGTTGATTTTTTTTTCCTTTGTATTTTTCCTATTAATACTCAGTGATGCAGGGGTTTTTTCATAAGTAATTTTCAATATCGACCTTTTATCCTCTATGTTTAGTTTATTTATTGAGACTTACAGTAAGAGCTGTCTGCATCCAGTCTTCCCTGTGTTTGTTTCTCTTATTGTAATCTCTCTGCAACAGAATTGGTAACCTGTGTTATTTTCTCAGGCTCATGTAGTAAATAATGGTACATGTCTGAAGCTTATCACAACAGCAAATAAGATGGTGCATAATGCATCATCCCCTCTGAATTGCCACAGCAGGGTGGGCTGGCAGTACATCCATTACCTCTGTTATTTCTTCCAAAATGCTTAATTTTTCTGCCCATGGATGTTGTAGGGCAGCAACAGAAAAAGAGCTGAAGTAGCTACATGAGGACATGTCCCTTTGAGAGAACGTTGTTCCTTCTAGTCAGAGGAGCAACCCACACTGGATTGCTTATGGTTTTATCTCTGTATTTGCTCCTCTGCCCTCACACTTTTTGTTTTTTTCATTCCTGTAGTCAAACTGGAGAATACCAGTTTAAAACTTTGCATCTTATTACTAGTTTATTACTATGCAAGTAATTTTTCTATCATTTTGTGTTCCTTTCACCATGACAACTATGACCTTATTGAGTGTTCATAGGCTTATTCTTTTGTTATCCTTTTGAGCCAAGGGTATATGTACTGTTTCTTTATGAAAAGAAGGTCTTGAATTATTGAAAAAATAAGGACCAGATCCCCAAAAATATGTAAACATTTTGCTCCTTTAAAAGGATGATAGATACCTAAGAGTTTGTATCCACAAATTTCTGTGATATGAGACTCAGAAAGCTATCACACAGTAAATTCAGTAGAAACTGCTCATGTGTGCACACTTGTCACTGAAAAAACATAAATTATCTCATATGTATTGAGCACATGAGTTGTTCCTATGGAGTAGCTGACAGTATAAGATCACATTCTTCCCTGTCTTGCAGTAACTTTCATGTCTCTGTGATCTGAACTCTGTTACATTTTTCAAGAAGTTGGAGTAAATCTGGGACTGAGCAGAGAGATGCAGACATGCTTCCTTGAATACATGCCTAGCCTCATAACCTCAGAACTCTCTTTGCAAGAAAAGATGGAGAAAATGCAGAATCTGTTAATATCCAACTCTTAAAACACTGGTGCCAGTAGCCTGTCAGTTGCACACTGCTGTAGGGGTGAACATACTCTCTCTCTGCTAAACCAGTTAATATTAACCATGAATTTATACTTATTATATTATGCCACTGATAAATAAAAGCACCACATTTTCCTAACAGGTGCAATTTCATCTCTGACTCTCTTAACTCTCAGTGAATGTGTGTAGTCAATTGATGATTTGTTTTCACTGTGTGGAATAACTGACACTTATGACTCTAACTTAATTTAGTGTCTTTGCCTCTGAAATGCTGGTATCCAAAAGCAAACCAAGTGTCTTACTTGGATTTGTTATTCAGAAGTCTGTGACTGACACTGCTGCAGATTATTTTTTAAACAATGGGTTAATAAAGTTCTGTTCAGTCACGACTCCCTGTTTCTCCACAGTTGTCTATAAAAATCTATATTGTTAGTTTGCAAGAAGGGCAATAGCTACAAATTTGTAGAAATTGTATTGCATGTACTGCATTGCACCATGTACCATAAAGCCTGTTGACACATGTGAGCAGCATGGACTGCAGATCTATTGTTATTTCACTGTGAGAAGACTGTAACTGCTGCTTACATTTCAGAGGAGAACAGAAACCTCAGAATAACAGGATCTCATATCTTTGGGATTTCTTGTTGAAACAGAGGAGCTAGTGCTTCTGTTTGGCCAAAAAAAGAACATCTTTCCTGAAGAAAAATAAAGTATTTGAGACCTTTCCTTGTAAATGAAGGACAGGGTACTACTTTGAGCTCATATGTTTAATATGCATGAAATTAGGGGTTTATACAGAATAACTAACAACAATTAATCATATTTAAAGAAACTGTGAATACAAATAGAGATTTGTAGAAATTCTTGAACAACAAAAATGTGCAGATTACTACAAAGAAGATCAACCAGCTCCTCCCTGGGGCTGAATTTCAACAATTTAAACTCATTCAAACTCAACAGCCAAACCAAAGCAATTGCCTGTATAATATTTGACTTGGGCTGATGGCAGATTTAATCCTTAGAGAAAGCGTAGGGAACATTTTCATAGAATGGTTTGGATTGGAAGGGACCTCAAAGATCATCTAGTTCCAATCCCCCCGCCTTCAGCAGGGACACCTTCCACTAGATCAGGTTGCTCAAAGCCTCATCCAGCCTGGTCTTAAACACTTCCAGGGAGGGGGCATCTACAACTTCCTTGGGCAACCTGTTCCAGTGTCTGACCACCCTCACAGTGAAGAACTTCTTCCTAATATCTAATCTAAACCTGCCTCCCTTGATTACTGCTGGGCAGTGCTAGCACAGCACCAAGGCTGTCTCTCCAACATTTCTTCCCCACCACCCATAAGGAGGGGACACAGCCAGGACAGCTGACCCAAACTGACCAAAGGCATATTCCATACCATATGACGTCTGCTCAGGAATAAAAGCTAGAAGAACAGAGGGGGAAGGGGAGGCATTCGGGGGGTTTTTTTACATATGTCTTCCGGAGCAACGGCTCTGTGTACCGAAGCCCTGCTTCCCGGGCAGTGGCCAGACATCACCTGCTGATGGGAAGTAGGGAATAAATATTTTGTTCTTTTGCTTCTGCACACACAGCTTTGCTTTGCTTCTATTAAACTGCCTTTGTCTCGACCCATGAGTTTGGTTGGGGTTTTTGTTCCATCTTATTTTCTCCCCTCTCCATCCTGCTGAGGAGCGGCGTGATAGAGCAGCTTGGTGGGCACCCAGCATTTAGCCAAGGTCAACCCACCACAGAAGCTAAAATGCTTCTGACATTGAATAGTTATAGCTTCGTGTCTCTGCAGGGCTGAGGTGTGGCTGAGAGCTTTAGTTACGTTCTCTGCTTTGGTCTCTGTTGTAAGTGTGACCTTAACTGAACTTTCTGGATTTACAGTACTTGGTTCAGAGAGAGTATTTGAACTGCCTCGCTATCGCTGTTTGCGTTGGGGTAACACACACCCAGCTCTGCCTCGCTGGTTCCCAAACAGCTCTGCAGTCTGAAGTTGTCCTCGTCATGGAAAGCAAACAGAATTAACAGCTGCATGTGAGAAATGACAAAACATTTCTCCCCATTTCACAGAAAAAGAAGAGAGGACAGCTGACACAGGAACTCTGTGCAGGGTGATTCCAACACAGACCTGCTGGATCCCAGCCTGGTGCCTTTACACTGTAACTACTGGGTTTCTCTTCCTTTGTTTCATAGGTTCCACTTGTGGTTGGTGGCTTTATGCTGCTGTTTTAGGACATGGTCTTGCATGGCTTTATTCCCATCAGCTGACAGAGATGTAAGAATTTCATTAGCTTGATAACTGCTCTCATTCTGCCTGATATAACAGGAAAAATACCTTCCAGGGCTGCTGTGGTGGCCCAGATAGGGCTGTGTCAGAGACCCCAATTCATTTCATAGCCTTTCAGTCCTCTGGATGCCACGTTCACTCAGTAGACTCCCACAGGTTTCTCCACAGCAGGCAGAAGGGCAGCTGAGCAAAGAGCTTAGTCAGTACTTCCGCACGTGTTTGGATACTTGCTGGAGATTCATCAGGAAACGCTTCCGATGCAGTGACTTCCTCAGGGTACCTTAATTAGCACACAGGCTCGCAGCCTTCTCTGTGCCAGGATGCTCTCTGACAGCAGCAAGATCAAAGTAGGTCTCTTTCCCACCTGTCTACAAAGGGAGCTCTGAGTGTCTTGGGCAACATCATCACCCCAAAACAAAGAACTCTCATCCTTATCTGTGAGTTATGGATTAAAATAGCCATGTGCTCAACTTTATTTGGGGGAAATAATGTTCAAATCTTCAAAGCCTGAGTGTTCACAAAGTAAAAATCGATCCGTACATCCCACTTCCCAGAGAGAGAGCACAATTATGCCATGTGACTCCTGCATCCACTCAAAATGCCTTGACTAACTGCCATTGAGCACCCAGCTCCTCCTGGATAAACAACAGGCTACAAATTCATCACAAAAATTGGCAAATAATGTTGAGTTATAAATATATTTGAGAAAATTGTACTGTGTTGGCTGACAATTCATTAAAAAAGAGGAGTTGAAATTGATCAAATGAATTGTTTGTTACTAATTATTTGCCTAGTGCTAGCTGTGATGTGAGACCTTGAGGGTGGGAATAAATTATCTTAATGAGGGATTAGGTTAAGGCATGTTATAAATTCTCATTTCAAGAGCTAACCCCATCATTAATATATTTGCCTATAACAGTGAATCTTCTTTAATAGCTGCCTGTCTTCTTTGCACTCCATAAAATGTTCCTCATTTTCAAATCCCTGCTCTGAAAAGGAAACATGTGGCCTCACAGATCTTATCTTCATGAGAAACACCAAGGAAATACCTATGAGGAAATAACAGTAGTGTAGCCTGTAAGTTATATTTCATTATGGAGAAAGAAATGCTCACGTCCCAAGGACAGACGAAGTACCAGATACCTTTTACTGTGGGATGAACACATCCCTGATTTGAAAACCTTGATTGTATAGTGTGTGTGACCTTAGAAATATGGTTTTCCAAGTGAACTGAGGGTGGAGAAGATGGGGAAAAGAAAGATTCCTTTTACAACTTGGAAGGGAAAAGAGAAACAAGGATGCATATATTGCTTTGCTTGTAATAGAGGCAAGAGTTGCCTCTTACTATCCGAACACTGTACAAACTTATGATGGTGGTAACGTTTGCCTCAGACAATCCAAGTAGCAAGGATTTTAAATCTGATCTTCCTCCACTAAGTTTCTGTAGCCACATTATTATAATAATTAATTATTATAACTACTATTTACAATTCATAGTAAAATCTGAGGCAGGTGAATCACAGGCCAATTGAGACATATGTGCAATGTCTCCTAACTCTAGATACCACTGCAATATAACGACCGTGTAATAATAAAATACAATGGTTTTCTCTCCCTATCTCTTTCCCATTTTCATTAGTTGTCCTCAAAGTGCTTTTAAAAGAAAGGGCATATTATTGTCTGTATTTCTACAGGCAGGTCAGCGCCCACAGTCGCTCAGCAGGTCAGTGTGGCAATCAGCACACAGTCACACAGCTCCCCGTGCCTCGTGTGCATCTGTCCCATGCATGCTCCTTCCCTTAGATATTGCTTCCCTAAAAGATCAGCAGCGCTGGCTGCTTTGTAAGTCGAGGGTGGAGGAGTAGGAGGATGTATTAGGTGTTCTTGTCTTTCTGTTAACTCGTTTTGTTTCAGAATCGGTTTGATTTAATTTCCTCTGTATTTCTAAGGCATGATATAATGCCTCCCTTTGCCAAGAGCTCTAGAGCACTTTTTGAAGTGATGCTTTACTTGCCTTGTATTTGGTTTGTCAAACATACACTGCTGGTTTTTGCTAGCTACCTGTCTCCTGCTTTCTGCAGCACTTGGTGTATAGTTGGTTAAGCTCTGGGAGCACAGCAGGGATGATGGGCTACCCACGCAAATTGTCAGAGCTCTTTGGAGATGCTGTTCATCTCACTGGAGACAGAGTTGGGCCCTCTCTGCTTCCAGAGACTTGTTTCTCAAGCCCCTTGCTATTGAAATTCAGAACAGTAACAAACTTCCCAGCATTCACTATCCTATTCAGTATCAATTCAGAGGCAGCACTTGTGTGTTTCTGTTTGTGCAGGAAAAATCCATCACATTTTGGGGTCAGCTAAATTGTCAGCTCCACAAACACATACACACGCGCACACAGAGGGAAGAAAAAATGATCTTCATATGCTTCATTCATGTCAGAACTCAACAACTTTAAGAGTGCAAATATTCTGCAGTCACTCATGAAAAGAAATTTTTAATAATAAATATCTAACAATTAATGAGCTGGTAGCTGCAGTTGTCTTCAGGGCATAATATCTAATTTCCTTGCAATGTTTCATATCCTTACTTTTCACGCTGCAACAGTCTATCATTAAAACCGAATGCAGGTTTCTATCACTTTTATTTATTTTTCAAATCAACTTATAAATCAGTGCCAGGCCTTGTTACAGATGAGTTCCAATAAATTATCAGCTGTGGACAAATTCTGAATGTTAAACATTCTCTGTTTCTTCCTATTTTTTTTAATTTTATTTTTTTTTCCCCCTCACTTACTGTGCTCCTGTGTCACACTCTGAGCCTGGAGCACACAACAGGCAGGGAGTTTTGGAAGATTTTTTACCCCCCTTTTAAACAAGATGAGAACCTGGCTACTTAATTATGAGCTATTTGATTAATGTAAAAATGTATTTGTTCTTCAGAAAAAAAGATATACCTAGGGAAACAGTTTCACACAACCTGCAACAACATTTACATCTCTGGACTTTAGTAAGATAGACATCAGCTCTTTCACTTCTAGCTGACAGGTAATTCCCACAGCAACTTGTAGCCCTAATCTAAATCACATTAATTCTTTTACTCAAATGCTCCGTCCTTGCCCTTTGGAAGCAGGTCATAAGTGCTTTTTTGAGCTAATGCTAACTTTCCCTTAGCTGATCTGTCACTTCTAAATTGGGCTATTGAAATTAGCAGTGCATTGCTGATTTTGACATGACTCTATCAGTTAAGCAAATTTTATTTCTAGTTTTACCACTAGGCTGAGATACAGTAAATAGTCTAATGTAACATAGCCTTGCATGGCTGGGGAAACTCTGACTATTGTAATTAGCAAAATGACCTTTAAAAACATTCTGGGTTACAAATGTCTACAGCTGGGGTGCAACAGTGAGTGAATGAGCTGTGGTCCTTAGCCTGGATGAATTCTGTGTGACATGAACATGTATGGAAGTAAAGATGCCCAAAAAAATATTCATTTATACAAAGCCCTCTCCAAAATGTTGTGTTCTCTCCCAGTTTTCCTTTTTTGAATGTCCTCCATTCTGGTTTTTGGGGTTTTTTTTTAACCTTTACCCCTCTTTTCTCTTTCACATCTCTTGGGTTTTCAACACTTTCCCTCTACTGCTAGATGTCATGGTTTCTGATCCACACAGACAGAGTAGGATTTGCTTATTTTTACCTCCTTGAATTCAAGTAAACTCTAACCCATTCCTTGAACCATAAAGGGAACTTGCCCAGTGTTCCTTCTATACTTCTCTTTTTTAAGAAAAAAATTTATCATAAAAATCCTTGTTATGAGACTCACTGATAATTTATCAAGTGATATTTCTGGGCATTGTCTGACATTTACCTTACTGGATAAATTATGTCATTCGATATATTGTTGAGTGGCAGACAACATTAATCCTTAGCATAAAATAGTGAAGAAAGACAGGAAGAATTTCTACACAGCACCGCTAAAACAGGGCTTGGACAAGAGCCAGAAGTGTGGAGTATGCAGCAGTTTTAGACACTTAGTTTCTTTCCATCTGAATTTATTTTTTTTTAAACCTACTTTTTAAATATATAGTGCCAATTTCTGGCTTCATCTGAATGCAGTGAGAAAATCCTTGGTTGTGCATTCGAGGTCTCTTCTGATTCCTTCTTAATAAATCATTTTTAGTCTTTTTATGCGTCTTGTCTCTTCGCAGGTACCTGCCGTTATTTCAGTAAAGCAATTACATTTTCCCCCTAAATTCTTCCTTTAAATATGTGTCCTTGTAACTGGCCAGATGAAACCATCTTTTTCCTATGACAAGCTAATTATCTATATGATTTGTTGTTTCCCCTTGCCCCTCAGATTAAGTGCTCTTCAGGGCAATGACAGTGTCGTCAGACACTCTACACCCACTGTGAGCACAACAGCAAATGCACAAATAAACACAGGTACAGAGTTGAGCCACCTACTCTCCCTCTGATGAAAGATGTAACTGCTTCTACTATGTACATGCTCTATTACATACATACTCATACATACCCTATACATGCTCTATACATCTACTATATACTTTGCTCTATTCATCAGTTGGCATGAATGACTGACAAGGAGGATTAAAGATCTCTTGATCTGCAAAACCTGCAAATCTGGGGACACAGCAGAACTACAAGTTGAACTTTGCTATCCTGCCCTGCCCTACTAAATTAAATTCATCTCATTTAGACTGTTTGTGTGATACAAAAAGCTGCCTAGATCAAGTACTGAGCTGGGAATGTGCAATTCACAGCTTTCCTGGAAAAGTGCATTTTAAATCTGGACCCATGGAGGAAAAGCAATTGACTTTGCATCCTTCCACTTAACTCTACCTAGATGATTGGGGGATCTAGGGGGAAGAGGCAGAGACAACCTTTTCCATTCTCTTCAGTGAGCCATTTGAATTTATTTCAAAAGTATTTAATAGAGCTGATAGGAGTGCACTTACATATCCATTTAAATCCTGTAGCAGCTAAGCTAGCTGGGAGAGATGTTCCTACCACACACTACAGGGATGAGTCTGTGCTTACAGGATTCAGGTTCCTGGGTTGATGAGAGAAAAACTTCCTAGCACTTCCACAAACCTTTGTCACTCCTGTGCTCAGTTAACATCTCTCAAGTTGCCTGGGATGAGGAGCTCCTCTTGACAGTCTGGTGCTCTGTCAGCATAGAATCAGAATCATAGACTGGTTTGGGTTGGAAGGGACCTTAAAGATCATCCAGTTCCAACCCCCCTGCCATGACCAGGGACACCTTCCACTAGACCAGGTTGCTCAAAGCCTCATCCAATCTGGCTTTGAACAATTCCAGGGAGGAGCAGCCACAGCTTCTCTGGGCAACCTGGGCCAGTGTCTGACCACCCTCACAGGAAAGAATTTACACTTCCTAATGTCTAACCTAAACCCACCTTCTTCCAGCTTATAGCTATTGCCATTTGCCATCTTTCAGTTTATAACAATTATACCTGTTTATCTTTGCAATGGAATGTGGTCCTATGAGATGATTCTGTGATTCTAACACAGCTATGTTCCAGCTTAACCACAACACAAATGTCTCATAAACATATCAGCTGTACACCAAATAACAGGCAAGTACATGGTTTCCATTAGCTGTGATGCTGGATTGCCAACAGTTTGAAACCCAGATGCTTTCAGCCAGATATCTAAAATCATAATGAGAATTTAAGAGAATTTAAAGAATTCATACTAGATTTAAGCTGTGATTTAGTTGTATTTGCAGTGTCACTGAAAAACAAGGCACTTCTGTGTCTGTGTTTATACACAAGCTGATTTCAGGAACCCAGACTGAAAAATAATAACTGATACTGATATTTTATTACTGAGAAATTTATTTCTTGATCTTTTAAACCCCACTGTGCTGCTTTGCACTGTAGAGAGCAATGTTGCTGTATAGCCTGGCTGGAGGGGAGTGTGAATCAGGACTCCAGCTTCTATCCACAGCTCTCTCGTTGATTTCACATGAAGTCTGGGGCAAATCTTGCTCTTTCTCCATCTACACCCTCTCAGTTCCTAAGACAGATAGGTAGGGGCTACTACTTCTCAGAATTGCTGTGAGACCTAATTAATTTGCAGGGTGCTTGGAGTTGTTTGAATGAAAGGTGCTATAGAAGTGAAAAGATGGTGATAATAACAGTAGTAAAAATAATAATTATAATTTATTTATTTAGTATTTATATTATTATTATTATTATTTTATTGTTGTTATTATTGTTACTGTTACTATTATTTCATGGGAGCCCTTTACATTGCTCTCAGGAGCAGCCCGTGCCTGGTGGAAGACTGCCTTCCAATCTTTCTAGACACGAGCTCTATTAACATACAAACGAACAGGTCACACTATTCTTGGAGCAGAACTCTTTAGCATGTTAATGACAAATTCACACTAGTGGCCCCTGAGTGCTCTGGAGAAATACAGGTTTTGCTTAGCACTTAATAAAAAAAGGCCATCATAAAATATGTCACTTGGGGCTGATTAATACTGTCGCAAGAGATAAAATGGAAGAGGAAAATGACATAAATTTATCTTTTCATGGGTGCCAAGAGTGGCTTCCACATGTACTGCCATCTCGCTATTAACGTTGTATTCATAGTGGTTACTTGACAGAGGCATCTGTGGGGATAAATTTTCAAGTGAAGGCTCACAAAAAAAGGCTCAGCTTCTGTTTCTGGGCACCTGAAATGATCACCTTTTGCCATGTCTTGCAAAAGATCCCGAAGTCAATATGGACTCATGTGGTGATGGCCACTGGAAGCCATGGGATGGATCCACATACACCAATTCCTTCACTAATGCCACCAGAGGATTGTTATGATTGATGTCATCTGGGGACTCATCTCATGGCTCTGGCTACTTAGTTTGGTCCTTCTGTGCAAGATGAACTTTTCTGAAAATCTGTCCCTGTGTATAAACAAGTGAGATCTTTTTTATGTCTCTGGCCTCAGCGAGATGCAGTACTTCACAGCTTCAGGAGTATTGTCGATGCAAAAAGGCATCGGAAAACCTCACACTCCTCTCTTACAAAGCACAGTTTAAGGGACGTTATTTAACCAGGGATTCTACAGGCCACTTACGTGAGTTATGAATGAAAGAAGAAAATTTTGTTCAAATGACTTTATCTGTAGCCTAAAAAAGTCAGCAGAAAACATTCTCCTTGATTCTCTTGGGCCTTGTACCAGGCCCTCAGTTAGGAAATGACTTTTTATTCTTGAAGAACATTGTTCGGTGTCAAGATTTATATGCATGCCTTTAAAAGCAGTCATCTTTTTATGCATACTTCATTAATTTTCCCCTGTAATTTTCAGTTTAAAAGCCAGAGACTGCAACAGGGCACAGGAGTGCACAGCAGCATTACCCATATTCAGCATTGGCTGCTTGTTGCGTTGTCCATGATAGCAAAGGTGAGTTGTTCCATAAGGGGAAAACACTTTAGGGCTTACAGCAGCGATGAAGCAGAGCTCTGCACCAGCCAGAGGCTCTCCACCTGCTGCTCCAGCCAGAAATGTTCTGTACACACACTGAAAATCATGTCAGGGATTTGAAGAAGGCATGCTGACACTGGTGTTGCCATTTTAAATCCAATCAATTAATGTCATGAAGAGGCAAAACCATTACTATAGTAGATGTACTGCTGTTGCCCTCATGGAGCTAGACATTATACCAAGTGTGGGTACTAAGTGGTTTTCTGAGTCCTATAAAGGTTAGATTCTATCTTTGAGGATTTCATGCATTTCTTTTTTTTTCATGACTAGTTGTTTTTTATGAGATATAGTGGAGGAGTTTATAGAGGAGTGAATGATAAAATGAAACTGAAAAGCAGTTTAATTGGTATTTTAATTGCACAGATACCAGCTTCAATATTCCAGTAACGAACCAAAGTTAGAACATTTACAAGGAAAAGAGCAACAGAGATATTTCTTCACAGGATTTTAATTTGAATCCTAATGAAAGCACCTTGTGAAGGTGTGGGATGCCTGAAGCACGCACATGATGGCAAAGAAAGTGCATTAGCATTCAGAAAGAATCCACCCTGTGGCATGGTTTAGGCAGCATCCACTCAAAGCTTCCCAGCTGCAGGGAAAGGGAATTTTGCAACTCCACTAATGGAAACTGAGCATTCCAATATGTCTTTCCAGGCTCCCATTGCAGTCAATGGGGAGAGAGGGATTCACTCCTTTGAGGAGCAGCAGTGGCTATGTGTAAGGATCTCTGTGAGATGCGTCTGGACTTTTTGTCCTTCAGTTATGTGTTTCCCCCTTAGGAAAACCAGAGCACCAAGTGGACGTGCACAGCTGATTTTCACCCAGAATGAAGTTAAGAGCTTGCATGGAGCACGAGCTGTACCCAGCTCGAGCTTTCCTGGGCTCCATAGCAAAGACCTAGACCCAGATGAGGCTGCTTCTCCAAATCACCTTCCTATCACTCTCCATCCAATCAAAGAGGAAGAAGGATCTCAACAGAAAACAACAGTTAATCGGTGTGGTTTGGGTACTCCTGAGAGTGTATTAGAAAAATAGTAGCCACCATGTTACACTTCCTAAGGACAGACAGGTCTAGGGTATGTCCTTATTCTTAGTCCACTGCAACTTTGGAAATGGTAGAAAAGGGGAAGCTCATTATTTTTTTTTTCTCACTTTCACTGGTTTTATGCAGGAGAAACTATCCTGACTTCTGTGAAAATACTCTTTATTTCCATAACTGTGAAAGTACTAGTAATAGTACTTCTGTACTTACAATAGTAAAATAGCATAACGTAACCTAAGATGTTAATGTTTGAAAAGCTTGGCCTGGAATAAGGAATATTTGTGCCACATGAGAGTCTGCCTCTGAGGCAACAGTGGTATTTTGGTCAGCATTCTCAGGTTTTTTGGCACTTACACACAGGTTCTGGTTTTCAAAGGTCCTGCTTGCCTAGCAGGTTTCATAGGACTAAGCAAAACTGCTTTGATGAACATTTTGGAAAACTAGAGACCTGTTCAAAAGCATTAAATAAGGCTCTACCTGAAAGGTCCCTTTTTATCTGCTTTTAGCTGTCTTACAGTGCACTGCTTCATCGCAGCAATTTTCCATTCCTATTATACAGAGAGCAAAGAAGGAGGAAGAAACCAACTTATCAGCCAGACTAAAGATGGACATGCCCTCACTCATTCATCAAATAGAATCACAGTCAATACAACAGTGTCAGTAAATCCCATCTAATGCTTTCTCCCCAAAGAACTTTTACATGTAGAGGGATCCATTATTAATTTACCTCTTTGAAATATATCTTACTACACACCAAATGCTCAATAAAACACAAGGGCAGGAATGATGTGTAAGACAACTATGTTTTACCAGAACCACTAAAATATTCCAGGGCTGCTAAGACCAATTATAGCAGCTAGCCCAAAGATCACTATATCTTTCATTGTCTAGTGAAAGGCCTCTATTAAGTACTACATTGGGAGGTAAATTCCAGATGTGGCACTATCCAGACATATCCTACATTGCTAGACTAGCAAAATGAAGTCTTAAGCAGGGCAAGATTTTTGTTTCATAAGGAGTAAATTCAGTCTTTCAGATGAAAATGCCAGTTACCATGTGAACATCTTAAGTCCTGATTCTCGTCTCATGTATCATCTTCTTTCCTTTGTAAAATTCTGGTGACTTGAGTTTTTTAAAAGCTTTAAAAAGCTTTCAAACAGAGATGCAGGTAGGTTTTAGCGTGCATCACAAACAAGCCAGCACATATGGTAGTTGAGTCAACGTCATCTACTGCATCGTGCCCATCCCTACACTTGCTGAGCTCAGTAAGAAACTGGGGAGAGCAGAGCACTGAGTTGATGGGCATCAGCAAAGATTGTACAGCTCTTTGGAATTTGTGGGAGCGCAATAGGCCATGCCTCTGTAAGATCTTAACCCAGTGTGAAAAGCAGCAGAATGGAAGCAAAGCAAGAGTATTTATAGGAATTACTGAGTGATATTTTGTGGCATATTTTACTCAAAAGATAATTCTCTTTCATTCTGGTCTTAAAAAATGGAATGGAATGGAATGGAGTGGAATAGAATAGAATAGAATAGAATAGAATAGAATAGAATATTTCATTTGAAAGACACCTACAACAACCATCTATTCTAACTGCCTGCTACAATAACACTCCTTTCTTTGCCCTCTTCCTCTGCATATATATATATGAGTCACTTATACGGTGTCTGCATTCTCCAAATAAGAAAAAATAAAAATAAAAATTGAGACTATAGAATTTAACCATAGATTTAATAACATTAACTTTCAGAAACAGAGGGATTATCATTTAGATCGGCTCAGTAACCTTTTGATGCGGTAACAGCTATCTACTCATTGGCAAATATCCTTTCACATAAAACTTACTTACACACTTTCTACATTTGAATAAATCCAGTTGTGCATAGCTTCAGGTCATTTATTCATAAGTATTCTAGAAAATCTTTCTCAGAGTCAATAAAGAAAACTCAAAACTTTGTATGTAAGAATTAAGTAGTATTTCCCTGGCTAGAGTATTTTGGGGGTTCCACAATCAACATGATACTGTATTTAGGGAAAAAAATCCTAATTTTTGCTTGTTGGGACAGATCCAAAACACACCAACTTGAATAAAGTGTTTCGTAACTTCACTGAGCTCTGGATGAAGCTTCCAGTCTAGGAAGAAGGATGCTGCTCTGCACTTCAACAGCAGCAGTAGTCCTAGCAGTTATCTTTCCCCCTACACATATCCAAAAAGCAATTTAACGCACCAGCAGCAGTTGCCTATTAATCGGGCTAGAAAAAAGGTAGCCTGGGAGGGTGGGTTTAAAAGAGGAATATGGCACTATTATGTATTGCTTGCAAAGTAAACAAGTAACATCAGTATAGTCATTTCCTAATTACGAGCTGTTTCATAAACTGTAAATGCTAACATGGGAGAGGTAAATCATAGCAATTTAATTAATAAAACACTTTAGACAATTAAATCCATATGTGCATGTCCCGGGGCACAACATCAATAATAGAAGCTTGCAGGCATATTTTGAAATTTTATGCAATCATTTGCAGATCTTGTAGTCAATAATTGGTACAAACTGTTTTAACTCTTCCTTGCCTGGTCTGGAAAACAGAAAGGAATTGTTGATTACTATTACCATTATTGATATCATTACTCTTATGTTGCCCATTTTTCCATCCTATGTGTGTACTTTAAAATTATTTCTGTGCAGGTTACAAAATGAATCTGATTTTTTCCTTACATGCATGGGAGCTCTGTAAGCAGTATAATGAGTGGATTTCATCCTAGAAAGGTAGTAGACTTGTTTTGCTGGTCCACAGAGCTAGACTAAAGCTTGCACATACACTACAACCTCGGGCTCTGAAGTCTGAGTGCAGTGTCTGAACAATGGGGCTTGAGCTCTGAACTTGTAAGGATGTGTCCATGACAAAAGATATCTTAAAAATTTTTGGAGACCATAAGCACAGGGCTGGAGACTTTGAGAGTTCCAGATAGAAAATAGATGGATGTGCAGCAAGCCTGCCTCAAGTGTGCTGCAAGTCAGACTTGTGCAGTGTCTGTTATCCTGATACTTTGCAAACCAGGCTGACAACGATCCAGAAAAGCAACAGGTAATCACAACCAAAACAGTGCGAGGCCTACGTCCCATGCAATTTTCCTGTGGGACACAGAACTTGAGAGTATAATACAAACCCCTATAGTATGGGATGTCTAGCAGTGCCTGTTAAGTCTAGGAGCCCATTTGACCGCAACAGCAGCCACACACTCTGGTAAATGGGCCACGTGCCACTTTTCCACAGACAAACTGCTAGCAATACCCAAGCCCAGCATTTATAAAATGTCTGAACATCTCCAGGGACCTAGGTCCAGGATGAAGCAGCTGGCTGTAGCTCAGCTCAGGCAACACTCAAAGAACTAGCCAAAGCGTTGTGTCCCCACCTGCCAAAACCTAACTCTCATATACCAAGAAAGTGCTGGAGTCTTCTAAGGCTCATTAAGCTTGGAGAAGGAAATGGCAGGGATCACATCCCTGTGCTGGCTCCCAGCTAATTTGCAGTGTCCATGTAAAGCTTTATTCTTACAATTTCAAGCAATAATGAATCCAGCCCTGGCAACATCAAAGCGTGGTATGATCTTTGAACCACTCTAACTGCATGTCCTCTGGGACAATGCAAATCACAAAGGCTTCTAAAGCAATTAATGGATTCAGCCCATTTACATCAAAGTTCCACTTCTTATTTATGCACTGCCATGATAGCAGTGCTCCCTGGGGACAAGGCAGTTCACAAAGTCCTAGAAGTAGCACATAAATGCTGGGGATATCTTCAGTTATGGGGATCTCACAGTGGGGCAATCTTCCAAAAGACATTAAACAGATGTTAAGTCTCCAGGGAAAACAATCAGTCCTTCTGAAAAACTCCCCTTTGTGTCATGGATGCAGTTTAAGCCCCTGAAACTTAACTGTCTATCCACACTGAACCTTAAATGTCCACCCACTTCCCAAAAATAACCAAAAAATATATTTAATCCCAAAAAGGGAAGACATGTCAAAGACTTAATGAAATCCACCAGAGGTTTCATCATTTCTATTACACTCATATGAAAAGCAATAGTGGAATAGATAAACTGAGATGGATTAGCTGGTAAAGTGATTTTTCTGTTTACTTATAAGAATACTATGGGAAAAAAAATCCCTTCTTTGAGAGCACACCACCGCTTCCCATGAATTCCAACTTCCCTTGCACTTTTGTTGTCTCAAGTTATATGAGATACTGTTATTACCTTTCTCATAGTAGAAAATCAAGGGATTAAATGTATGTCCCTTTTACTGATCTCCAGGAATGATGTTTCCACTGCCTGTTGTTATTTGCAGGATCAGTATTTCATATACTATGATCTGCAGAGCATTCGAGGCCTTCAGAGGGGGTAAAGTAAGTATAAGTCACTGGTGCTGTTACTGATAATGATGCAAAAATGTTTGCCTGCTGGTAAGGAGAGAAAAAATCGGGAACCTTCTGGAAATGTGGATTACAGAGTGAGAGAGATTTTAAAATTTCTATGTTCAGTTGAAAATCATTGTAAACCGAAGCTTAGAGTTTCATATTCCTATTTAATTACTATTATTCAGATATTTGGTGATTCAATAGCATATACCACAGCAGTTTTATTTTAAACTGTGAAGGCACTTGTAACATGAAATTCTAACATGAGGGATGTTGGTTGTAACTATGTGGGCCATTATCAAGCAAATTGCTAATATATAATAATGAGTATTTGCTTTTTATTTTTATTTATAATTATTTTTTCTACCCTGTAGAACTCAGTAAAATTCTCTTGGTTCCTGCATGTTTTCACAGCATGGGGCATTATCAGAATGAATAATGCTGAGGTGGTTACTGGCAAAGCATTCTGGAGAATATGCTCGTATGACATCGTTTATTATGTAAATCCTGCTCCAGTTCATCAGGATGTTAAACAATTTCAAAGCCATGCTGCACTGCCTTGCTAAACACTTGAAGGAGTGTCTTTTATTGTATTGCTTTGATTCTTAATATGAGCTGACCTGCTTCCTCTGTTGAGAGGTGAGCAAATGCCCTCACTACATTTTGAGTCCCACCACACAACCCTGCTGGTAAACGTTGCCTCTGATATACTGCTGCTAACTCCTGCTTCCCCAGCTCTAAGGCTGTCTTGACATCTGAGAACAATTTTCCTGTATGTGGTTCGGGGGCTCGGTATTTCTTTATCAAAGAAAATCTTAATTGGAAGGGCAAAACAGGCATGTGATGTTCAGAAGGACTTGCACCCCTGTGGGCTAGCTTCTTTCTCCAGTTTGGAGCTGAGACATTACTTTGAATAACAAAAGTTAAGAGAGCCACAGAAATGAGTCCTCATAAAGGGCTTAAAAGTACAATAGTTAGTTGTCCCAGGTAAGCAGTGAATATCACACCTATGACTAGCCAGGATGGTCAATCCACAGGACCTCATCCAAAATTCTCTGGAACCAATAGGAAAACAATGGTAGAACAAAAACCTACAAAATTCATCATCATTCAGTCACTGCAAACTTCAACTTCACCTGTATGACCCTCATGCGATATGATATGCTGTTTCATTTTGATTATCTATTCAGATGATTACTAAGATTAACTTCTTTTTGACAACATCACTTTATTTCTTTGAGCAACATCACAGGCATCTGGAAGAGCCGTTAGTCTTGTGGCAGAAAAATGATCACCATGCACAAGCTGAGTTCTGTGGGCTTCAGAGAAAGGGGAAACCATACAGCAGTATTGCTTAGTCTAAGGATTTTTTTTTTCTAATAATATTTGAATGTGTCTTTTGAGGTAAATCCTGTTCAATTTTTACAAAGTCAAGTAGGGGTAGAACGAGGGTTAATGGTTTCAAACTGGAAGAGGGTAGGTTTAGATGAGATATAAGGAAGAAATTCTTTCCTGTGAGGGTGGTCAGACACTGGCCCAGGTTGCCCAGAGAAGTTGTTAATGGAATGCAGTGGAAATTACTCTAAGATTCAATATTGAACATTTAAACTATTTTCTAATAATTTTTGAAACAGAGAAGGTTCTGATTTTCACCAGTGCCACTGTGCCCTTTCAGAAGACAAGTATCTTACGCAGAAACAATGCACTTATTTGAAAGTAAAAGCAGATATATACTGAATGGAAAAGCAATTTCAATTTGAAGTGCAGTTGTTCTCGCATTTCCAGTTAAAAATATCACTATTTTACTAATTTTGTGAAGCAAGACATGTCCATCCAGGATGGCTGCATTTTTTATTTTCTTAATTGTTCTTGCTTATTTATGGCTATCAATGCTGTAGACTGACTCTACACATGGACTTTGATATCTCTGTTAATATATGGTCTTGTGCAGTTGCATTTAATTCCTGAAATGATACCCAAAAGCCCCAAAACAGTTCATAAAAGTTTATTAAGGAAAGACTCTTACATTCAACCAACTTCGTTAATGCATTTGGACTTTTTGATCCATCCCATCAGTATGTTTGTGGATTCAATTTTTATTGAGTCTGATGTGTAGCAGAAAACTATCCTGTATGATTTAAATTTGTGATAGGCAAACCTTGTGAAACACAGGGCTCAATGTGAGATGTGGACTACAAAATGTTGCTGCCAAGGTGGCACATTGCTGTGTACCTAAAAAAAGAGTGAGCAGCGCCTAAACAGGAGTGATGTGGGTCTGTTTACACTGCATGAGCTGGAGGAGATATCCATAAACTTGCTACTGGTAGCCTTATATTCTCAACGTTAAAGAGAAGAAGCATCAGGGCCTTGGGTGAATGTGGGAGGAAGCGTTGGACGCTTTAGACAGCCTTCCCTCAGGCCTTTGAGCAGCTGAAGGGAGGCAACTTGCAAAGGAGGTGGTTAGAGGTTACTTCAGGTGTGGAATGTTGTCCTTCTAAACTGGATTCCCTCCTTGCATCAACAGACTGATGTTAAATCTCATGGATGTTATGGATGCTGAGTGTTTCTGTGGGGTCTGTCAGGAAATGGAGACATCTACTCACGGGATATGATGATGATGATAACAACAATATCATTCTTATTCAAATATTTTTATTATTATAGTAATAATTATTACAACAGTGATAATGACAACCACAAAAACAACAGAACCCCCCCACTACTGCTTTAAAACAGTTATATGGCCAGATCGTAGAGATTTAGAGAACACTGTAAGTGTTTAACACATATACTCAATGATGAGAAATGCTTTTTTTAAAGGAAGGAATCATATTGTGGCTACTAGGGAAAGAATGTGATGTGAATCCCAACAGCTCCTCGATATATCCAAAAGTGAACACAGTCAAGAATTAAACATGAACAAGTTCTCACTGTAAGAATAGGAGGTTTATTAAAAAATATTCTTTATATCCATGAAAACCTTCTCACTGTCAGAATTCAATGCCTTTTCTCTCTTCACTGCATTTGGTAATAATAAAAATATATTTTCCAGAGATTGTATGAGGACATGGTCCTTTTTTTGGTAATAATAGCTACATGGTTTTAGATATCTCTCCAGTAAATTATAAATTAATTTTCAGCTATTTAAAGGTCACTTTGAATAATATATATGCTGCTTAATAATCAGTTAAAATAATGGCACCTTTCAGGAGTGTAGGCTAATAGCAGTATTGCCTTTGTGCAGGCCTTTGCTGTTTTCATTTGTTGTGTGATTGCTGAAGCAAGAGAGAAGTTCCCCTCGTATGCCTGAGCCAGATCTTCAGTCTCTCTTTCTTTCTCTTTTTAATGGGAGGAAGAAAAACCTTTTCGCAATCAGCAGTAATCTCTCCAAAGGTCTTTTAATTTAAAAAGTCATAAGTGTTAATTAGCTATTATTAAGTGCCCCCTGTATAAATTAACGTGATTGATGAAAAAATTAAGGGTAATGAAAAATGTAGCAATGCATGTATTTTTAAGAGACTATATTAAAGATGAAAGTCCCCAAAGACAGAAACTAAGGCCTGCTGCACCCGTGCCCTGCCTTTATTAGTATTAATAATAAAAAATATATAGATATATATCTCAGGAATGCACATGGACATGTTGGATATACCAGTTTTAATGTATTTCTCACTTCATTGTGCTTTGAATACCTCTTTGTGACAAAGACTTATTCCAACGTGGTGTAATATGTCCAATTTCTTTTTGGCTTGTGGACCAAAAGGAGGTTCTTTGAAAATGGAAACTGGGATCCAGAGGTAGAGAGAAAAGAGAACTGAACTAACTGAATGAGTGTTTTTCTCATTCATTTTATATGTACTGTGGTAGGGCACTGCTATGGTTTATAAAATCAGTTCTCATGATATCAGGATCAAAAAACAAAGTGTAAGAGAAATATTTCCCAACAAGGTTGATTTTCTCCTGTGTTATAAACAGTTTATAACTATTTTGGGTTCTGCAATCTGTTTACCTTCACAAACCTGACTGGACCACCCTTAGTTTTAACATTTCACAGGGAACAGACTAGGTTAAGCACATAAGAGATGTCTCCCAACAGAAAATTTTTGTATAAATAATATCAGATTTGAGGATTTTATTTGCTGTCTTCTTACCTACTCAAAACATATTGCCTGCATTACTTGCAAAGTTGCAAGTTTACTTGTTTTATATAAAGGCCTTACATGAAATCATAATCATAATGTGATATACGGTACATTAATATCCATGGAAATAGTTCCCACCAAAAACTAAGTTGGCAATAAAAAAGAGAAGGACTGAGAGAAATTAATGATTAGCATTCTTGCATGATATAAAAGTAGGATCCCTCTCAAACCGCTGAGGATTTAACCCTCGACTCCCAGACCCTGCTGAGGTGTGCCAGCAGCCAGCAGTTTCACAATTCACAGCTGTAATGAAGCCTGATTTCCCATGACCTTGTGTCATGTTGTGTGGCCACAATAACTGCAGCCCTTGCCTGTTGCTCCACCTTCCATTGCTTGCTTGGCAGGACAGAAAATAATCTATTTTCCTGTGGGGCGCAGCCTGGCTGTTTAGACCAGATATGCTGAGGGGCAAGTTGGTTAGCATTTGCTGGCTCTGGGATAGCCTACAAAGTGTTCAGCCTCTCACCAGCAAGTAGTCCCAAAAAATGGCTTCAGAGGGTTCATGAAGTCTCCTTTCCTCTTCTCAACCGCAGCTCCATCCCCTCTGTGTGGGGGGATGAAGTGAAGTGTGAACACTGAACTGTGTTCAGTTTTGGGCCTCTCACTACAGGAAAGAAGTTGAGGTACTGGATTGGGTCCGGAGAAGGGCAATGAAGCTGGTGCAGGGTCTGGAGGAAAAGTCCTACAAGGAACAGCTGAGGGAACTGGGGTTGTTTAGCCTGGAGAAAAGGAGGCTGAGAGAAGACCTTATCTCTGTCTACAACTACCTGATAGGAGGGTGTAGAGAGGTAGGAGTCAGTCTCTTCTCCCAAGTAACAAGCGATAGAATGAGAGGAAATATGCTCAAGTTGCACCAGGGCAGATTGGACATCAGGAAAAACTTCTTCACCAAAAGGATAGTCAAGCACTGGAATAGGCTGCCCAGGGAGGTGGTGGAGTCACCTTCACTGGTGGTATTGAAAATACGGGTAGATGAGGTGCTTAGGAACATGGTTTAGAGGTGGAATTGGTAGTGTTGGGTTTATGGTTGGTCTCAATGATCTTAAAGGTCTTTTCCAACCACCATGACTCTATGATTTTAACATGTGAATATTTCTGTGTATACTTCTGCCAGGCATATCTGAAACTGGCCATGATTCACGCTATTGGATAGTCACCAATGGCATGAGTTTATAATCTTGTTTTCCTTATTTTAATTCTTCCTTCCCCATAGCTTCTTCACTCCAGTGCCTCAGTGCAGTTCTGTATCTTACTTACTAAACTAAATGGGTTTTAAGCTGCATTGTTTTAAAGTTTGTGAGCCCTGGAAGTCCACATTAACTTGTCTGGTTTGGAAGCCAGCAGAACTCAGAGTGATCTTATACATAAGTGATACTCAATGTTAAACCTGTTCAACACCTTCCAGTATGAGACCTTTTTCTTCCATTTGCTCATCACATTTTAAATTAATTAATTAACTAATTGGAGTGAAATAATTTTCCAGGGCAAGCATCTGTGTCTCACTGATTTTTTTAAAGCAAAAATGACTAGATATTTTTGAGAGAAATTGTGTTTTTCTGGTTCTAATAAAAGAGTCTTGCAAATATTCCTTGATAATATGCCCCACATTTTATGCTCTAGTGCAAAAGTTTGAAAGTGGGAAGAGGATACTAGATATATGCCTTTAGCACAAATTTGATCAAATCTCAAATCTCTATAAACCCTCTGTGAAGTCTGCTGTCAAGAATTGGAAAGATTTTGACAGCTGAAGTCTCTGAAGAGCCTAACTGCATTAAGCAGCCCTACGCACTGATCAAGGTGCACGTGCACCACTCCCAGAGGGCTGGGCATTCTCTAGCCAAGAGCTCTGGGGGAGAAGAGAAAAATTATCTCAACATACCAGAAAAGGAAAAAAAAAAGAAGACCAAAAGAACAGCTACACTGAGTCAGATCAAAAGTTCATCTAACCCAATAACCTATTTCTGATGGTGACAAATAGTAGATGCTAAGGAGAAGTATAAGAATGAAGTAAGTGTAAAACAATCGTAGCCTTGAGCATCCTTCAGGTTTCTGAAAATTTAGAACTCTTGGACTTGCAGAGTCAGATGTGGTTTCTGTTTATGAAAACCTCACTGGATTTCTCCTCCATGAACTGGTCCAGTCCTTGACTTCATGTAAACCTCAAGCTTCCATGCTATCCCTTGGCAAGGAGTTCTATGAAAAACTCTCTTTCCTTTGTTTTGAACTTGTTCCAATTCCTTTGATACCCCAACAGGTCTTGTATTGGAAGATGAAGTGAACATTTAACCTGTCCCGATCCGATATCGGGGG
>NW_010313495.1:0-202 GCF_000700745.2 Antrostomus carolinensis
GCAGTGATGGGTGGTGGGTACCATAGGACCACTCTGCAGTGGGGAGGCTGTGCCATAGGGCAAGGGTGAGCCTGGGGACAGGGGTGTCTGTCCTCTGTCCCACTGTCCCATCTGCACGTGTCTGAGCAGTAAAGCCCTCGGCGTCACCCTTCTATGCCAGTGGCCGGTGGCACAGTCTCAGGTGTGGGTGGGGGTCCGTGCT
>NW_010313495.1:360-563 GCF_000700745.2 Antrostomus carolinensis
ACACACACCCGTGGGCCCCAGGGCTGCGGAGTCCCTGTGCGCCCAAGCATGATGTCACCCGTTGCCATGGCAATGCTGCTGCATCACTGCGTGGCACCGTGTCCCAAACCCTGGGATTTCCGCGGGGGCTGCGGGGCGTGGGCAGCAGGATGGGGCACGGGCACCCCGAGGGGTGTGAGGTGCATGGGTGCTGCTGCGTGTCA
>NW_010313496.1:0-6340 GCF_000700745.2 Antrostomus carolinensis
TCTGCTTTTCCAGCTCCGCGCGGGGGTTTGGGGTTTTTGGTTGGTTTGTTCGGGTGTTTTGATGGAGCAGAGCAGTGTGGGAGGGGCAGGAAGAGGTCAGCCGGATTTCCCTATGGAGAACGGGGCAGCTCGTTCCAGAAAGGGGACAGAGGAGAAAAGCAGAACAATCCATCTAGAGATGTCTTTTTCACTTTTTTTTTTTTTTTTTAATTAGGGGTAAAACGAGCCATCTAAACTCTCCCAGTTTTTCTGAAGACTCCTAAGGAGCTGACTGGAAGGAGCACCTCCAGGGAAACTTCTGTCAGGGAGCTTCTCTGAAACAAACAAACAAACAAACAAACAAACAAACAAAAATCAGCTTTACAAACCCTCTGTGCTCCCTAGAAACCAGGAACATGTACAACACAGAAAATAGCTCCTGCATCTCAAGCTAGTGACCTGGCTTTCAGCTGATTATTGAAAAAAACCTTTGAGGTGTGGGTGATCCTCAAGTTACCTGGTGTTTCCCTTAAATTTTGGTTACAGTGGTATTTACTTAAAAGAGCCTTTAGGGTTAATGTCAGTGTGGTATGCAAGCCAAAAAACCATGGAGTGCTGTTTTCAAAGCTGAGTACTCATCTCCAACATTAAGAATTTATGCAAATCTTTACCCATCTTATGATAGGTAGCAAGATGATCAAAATAAAACTGTACCTATTGTTTCATTTGTTGGAGTAAATATTTTTATTGCTGTCATTGATTGACAGCTAAATAGTTTTTTCCTTGGTTCTACAAGATTCACAGTGGAGTTTCCATGTAAAAAGTGAGTCTATAAGTACTGTTTTATGCAGTCCTGTAATATTTATGTTTGCCAGAGTGCCTAATTTGTTCATTTTGAAAGGAACAGCTAGTTATTTTATTTGTAATTGCTACCTCTGCAAATTCAGCCTTGACTGTAAGGATCAAGCTGAGTTCTTTGACATTTCACTGAGAAAGAGGAAGTTGACAGGCCAATCTCACAGTTTCTTAGTATATGTTTAATATAACTTACATGGGAAGTTGCACCGAAATTAAGACAATTAATGAATACACTTACTTGAAATAGTATTTCCATTATCATCTTTCCTTTTCTATATGCTTCCTTTAATTCCAGTGTCATTTTAGGGGTTGTTACTCACACACGTTGCTGTTACCGTGCATGAGTGCGCAGAAACAACGTTGAAACTCCCTCAAATAGTTTTTTTTCTGTAAAAAAAACCCCTATGTGTGTGTATATATATATATATAGTTATTTATATTATATGCTCAAACATTTGCATTACAGAGGCCTATGTTTTCTGTGTTTCTGCCCTCAGTGTAGACTGATTATTTATTTTTCTTGTGCTGCTTTTGTTAAGAAAAAGTGGGTTTGTTTTTTTTCTCTCTCTCTTTTTTCCTTGTAGGTCACTCTAGGCTAATTAAGTAGGAAAATGTTAGTCTTTTTTTTTTTCAAATTCATCCTTTTGTCTTTCTCAGACTCTTGAATTTGTAAAAAAAGGGGAACTGTAATCATTGTATAAATACTAGCATGAAAATGATGAGCTGACCTTTTTTCTGGGAAACAGCCTTTTAAGAGACATAAACATGTAAATTGTGTGAAATACTTCTCAAAAACTGCAAAAACTTTGGGGAGAGGTTTTAAAAAAGTTGTGCAGTTTGGTTGATGTTCATTCTCTCGCAGTCCAGGGATGGACTGTCTGGAATTCCTTTCCATACCAGGAAGATTATTCAGAACTGGTAAATATTTCAGAGCAGTAACTGCAGAGAGTAATGCGTAATGGCTGATGAATTTTGCCGCTTCATTCCAATGCACGGCTGGCACTGGAACCTCCTTCAAGCAGAAGGCGTAGCCTTCTCTGCAGGGTGGCATTTCGCTGCACAACAGCCAGACACAGAAGCGACCTTGTGCTCCCTGCTCAGTTGATGAGCGGGGCAGAGGCATGTCACAGAAGCCACGATTTCGCTTCCTGAGAAGGGGGTCGGAAGGTTGCCACCTCTCCTTTTGAGCAGCATCTGGTAGACAATTTTCTGCCTAATATTGTCAATCATTCTCTTGTTCTTGAAGGTGCCTCACTGTCCTCCCAGCTGGAGTGAGAACTTCAATGATCACTATAAAGCAAAACAAATGCAAAGTTTACAAAGGGGGTGTGGAGGAGGCAGGTCCCCAAATAAAGAAGTTGGCAGGGACTCAAATGCCTGGGATTATGAGAGAAGTGGAACACACACATGGTTAGTGTGCATGGTGGTTTGAATATTAAAGCTCAAACAAATATATTTGTTGCATGCTAAAAAGTGAAAAGTGAACAACTACTGGAGCAGGTTATGTTTTTTAAAAATACGGTGATTAAATGCACAGAATGTTGAGGGTTTCTTTGCTTCCTGCTGCTGCTAGACTTTTTTTAAAGGCATCAGTCTGGGAGGAGGTAGGAGCAGAGAGGATCTTGCCTCTAGTGATAAAAAGCTGGCATTCATGGGCAAGGGGAAAAAAATATTCAGAGACTAAAGAAAATAAATCAAGAAATGTATTCCTTCCTTGCAGGCACATCAGAAAAAAAAAAAAAAAAAAAAGAGAGAAAAAGAAAAAAAGAGCAGAGCTAGATGAGACAGGATTCTGGGTGGTCCAGCAAAATGCACCCTGCAATGTATCCACCTTCTCCTGTGAGGCAAACTGAAGCACACCCCTATCAGTGCTTGTTTGCCATTGCTGGTGCTTGTCACTGCTGGCGGCTGCGTTGCTGACTGATGGAAGCAGTTCTGGGACCAGCAAGCGAGGTGCGTACAGAGTAGCGCCTGCCTGAGCATTATGGAAGAATCTCTGCTTCTCAAAGCAAAAGGGACTAAAAAAAAATCTTTCCCCAGCTCGATGTCAGGCAAGCTTTGCCTGCAGTCACCGTCACAGTATAAAGTAGCAACAGCTGAATGGAACAAAATGCCAAACAGATCAGTGAATAATTATATTAGAAATGGGAAGAATACTTAACTGAGAGAAGGATTGTATAAAAATGTTTGGAAAAAGTAAGTATCATAAGAAAACTCCACCAGACATTAATTGGTACAGACTAGTTAAGGCTGTGCCAAGGAAAGCTAGATTTTTTTCTGTGGCTAGTGCACAGGACTGCCCAGTGGATTTACTGAGAGAAGTTAGACAATAATTACTCAAGATGAACTGCAAAGCTGTCACTGTAATTCACCTTCACAGATTGTTTCAGAACTTCTGGAGGGAGATACATACGCTTATATATACTTATAATCGGAATTCTCTCACATGTCTTTAGAAAAGAGACATTTCTTTTTTTGGAAATATGAACTGGTTGCTAAGGTTAGAGGCAAAGAAGCATCTGAAACGCTTCTGCTGTGTTGGAAAGCTGCATACACAAAGGGAGTGCGAATGTGCACATTAACTTTTAATAAGCTTGGAAATCATCGACATGTAAACAGTTGTTATTGCAGCCAGAGCCGGTACTTTAGTTAGAGGCATATTATGCTGTAGTATAATCAAGAGATATCTCTGTTTAGCTAAGTGTTACCATATTACCCCATATATCTCAATAATTTACTTGATGTCAGGATGTGGCTATGGGCCAGAATTGTTCAGCAGTTCACCCCAAGAGTGCTAAGACTGAGTCTCGGGGAAAAAATGTTGATGGGTGATAGTGGATTATGGCTTGTGTTTGACTCTTAACTATTTGTGAATGTAAAGATAGATACTAAAGAGGACTGTATCTAGGACTTCCTGACTGCCCTTAGAGAACTTTCTCCATGATTTAGCTCCCTTGGGAAGCACTGAAAGGGCAATATGGCTTCAGCTTCAGCTCCATTCATACTGCAAGGCAGACAGACTGGAAGAAATGGAGCAAACAGCCATTTCGATCTTTTGTTTGTATCAAATATTGTGAGAGAAGTTATTCTTACTACAGCTCCAATCTGGCTCGCCTGGGAAGTGCTAGAAATCTTTAACCAATCTGTTGTAGAGTTGTCAACACTGGCTTCTCATTGCATTTGATAACCCAGCAGGAGTAAAAAGCATTAGCAGCTCAGATCACTAATAAAAAGTCAGTATTCTCTTCTAAACCCCTTCCCAGGATTGCCCTGCCCATCAGCCCAGTGAACTCTGAACTGCCATTCCTTTTCCCTCCTGATGCCCAAACTATTTTCCTCCTCTCCCTCCACCAGAATTTGGTTCCACTCTTCCTGTCACCCTGCCCAACTTTTCCAGGGCTCACCTGTCCTGCTCTGCTTTGAGAGCTGAGGGACCATGGCCTGCCAGAGTCCTGGGGGAGAAGAGGCAGCATCCTGGGGCAGGCCAGCCTGGGATGTTTTACATGTCCCTAAGAACCTGTGTGAGCCCCTCTTCTCTGCCTCCTGCTACCACACTCCCAAACCAGGGAACGCAGGTAGTACTTTTTGAAACAGTTGTTGAACTGACGACTAAAAGCTTGGTTATTGGTTAACCATCTCTGCTTTTATGTTCACTTGCCAAAACCTCAGGGCAAGAGGGGTCAAGTCAGCTGTCTCTTACGGCAGGTCCCTGAACTAACCTGACGAAAGGGCTGAATACAGAGTTCAAATGGAGGCTGAAGCGTGAGGTGTCATGGAATTTAACAGACGTGCCTGTGCATGCCCAGTTGTCCTTTATCACAACTACTTTCTGCAAGAGATCCTTTGGCCTCCATCCTGTTATTTGCAGTGTTCCTTCTAGGACATACCGTCTAATTCAGTGGTAACACATTTGGTGTCTATAATTTCTAATTTTGATTCTGTTCTTGCTTCACTTAAAACATACAGACCTTTGCAAACCTCAAGGAGGTCTCTCAACATTTATCCCAGTCCGTGGCAGATAGGAATGAGACCTTCAGTAATGTGATTATAATTCAGATTAACTGTGAACACAGGCCACTACAGAAGATCGCTATTAGATTTAGGTGGTATTGAAATGATACAAAATATTTCTATATTTGTATATAGACCCTGTATTCGGAATGAATCAGTTTCGCTGTCCTTGAGGTACAAGTGTGAAGGAACTGAGAATACCATTTAAATTCACGGCAGAATTCATATTTAAGGCAAAACTGAATAATCACTTTTTTGTCAAATCTAAACCTTAATTCTAAACATTCACTGTGGGAATAAAACTAAAAAGCATTTATCCTTTTCTTCCACAAATCCATCCTTTATGCAACATTAGCTTCAAAAAACCATGACTGATCCACTCATCCAGGTATCAAAAAGCTAAATACTCATGCAGTGGCAGGAAAAAAGACGGGACATCTCATGGCAGCGTGTACCAGGGGCTGTGACTGCTGTTCTGCTGTGAGGTGGAGGTGGGCTGCCCCGGCATTGCAATGCAGCTGATCAAAGGTGCACTAAAATGTCTGGAAACGTCACTTTTCGATGGATGGGGAAATCCTGCTGGAAGACCTGATGTGCCAGAATTTGCCAGCAATTCTGTTGCGGGTCTTGTCCAGAGATGAACAGTCTCTGGAAACCTTGAAAGAATTAATGAAAACAACTGGTTTGTGGGGTTGGGTTGAGAAAACTGAAACAACTTCTATAGTTAGACATGGAAAGTAACTCCATTATTTCTCTGAGAATGGGTACTGTATTATCTATAATTTCTTGCATAGAAAGCGCTGCATGCTCTATTCCAAAATGAATAAATATCATTACTTTTTGACAAGGACAAATTAACCTAGCGTTGGAGGGGAAGCTTGGCCCCATGCTGACATATTAGGTGTACACGTGGCCTCTTGGCATGTCTCTGAAACAGAATGTGTGGGGAGAAAGGTAGAACACTGAAAAGGCAATTACTGTAATTCATGTGTAAATGGAATATATAATATGGCGCAAAAATAACATGTAAATGCAGACTTAAAACTTATTTATAGAGGAAGAGGTTAGAAAAAGCATGTGGCAAGTGTAACTCAATCTCAAGGGGCTTTAATAAATGGTATAGAAGGCTATAATAAATTTAAATGGGGGCTGCAATAACAGGAAAGTCTGTTTGGAAACTATTTTAATTTAAAAGACTTTTGAGAAAGGTATTTTAAAGCTTAAAGCACAGAAGTACTACAATTTAAACCAAAAATTATTTCCCTAACCATCCTGAATAGTTTTCTCGATAGCTCTGCTTCAAATTTTCATCTCAAAAACCCCTCAGTCTCTTCTCAGCTTTTATTCCAAAAAGTTCCATTTATTTTCCATTCATGTTTTCCGGGGAGAGGTGAAATGATGTTATTTCACGCAGGCCCGAGACACCTGGCAGCCTGTCCCGCACCCCGGCCCTCCGGCCACCTCCGCAGACGAACCGCCGGCGGGGGTGCGG
>NW_010313497.1:0-8256 GCF_000700745.2 Antrostomus carolinensis
AAGCGGCCCCTCAGTGCACACCAGAGCCAGGCCTTCGCCCTCCGTAAGGCACCTCAGCCCTGCTCCCGGGAGGTGCTTTGAGCGTGGCCCAGCAGTGCCAGAGCACCCACTCACAATCACAGAATCATTAAGGTTGGAAAAGACCTCTGAGATCATCCAGTCCAACTGGCAACTCATCACCACCATGCCCACTAGACCATATCCCTGAGTGCTACGTTTACATGTTTCTTGAACACCTCCAAGGGATGGTGACTCCACCACTTCCCTGGGCAGCCTGTTCCAATGTCTGACCACTCTTTCGGAGAATAAATTTTTCCTAATATCCAACCTGAACCCCTCCCTTGGAGCAACTTGAGGCCATTACCTCTCATCCTATTGCTGGTTGCCTGGGAGAAGAGACCAAACTCCATCTCGCTACAACCTCCTGTCAAGTTGGTTGACAGAGACAATGGTAGTGCTGCCTTCCAACTGGAAACAACAGTGTTCTTCTAAACATAGAAAGCCTGAATTCCTGTCGAGGAAACAAGTTTGCATCTTAGCAAGACAAAATGGGAGTTTTCTGCTTGATCTAGGAAAATATTCCCAATTATAGAATCATAGAATCATAGAATGGTTTGGGTTGGAAGGGCCCTTAAAGATCACCCAGTTCCACCCCCCCTGCCATCAGCAGGGACACCTTCCACTAGACCAGGTTGCTCAAAGCCTCATCCAGCCTGGCCTTAAACACTTCCAGGGAGGGGGCAGCCACAGCTTCTCTGGGCAACCTGTTCCAGTGTCTGACCACCCTCACAGTGAAGAACTTCTTCCTAATATCTAATCTAAACCTCCCCTCTTTCAGTTTAAACCCATTTCCCCTTGTTTTGTCATTAACTGTCCTTATGAAAAGTCCTTCCCCAGCTTTCTTGTAGGCCCCCTTCAGGTACTGGAAGGCCGCTATAGGATCTCCCCAGAGCCTTATTCTGTTGCTATCAAGCAAGCCTGGAGGATTTCCTTATTTACAAAGGCGGAGAACTGCTTTCTTCCCTTGTGCAGTGGAACAGAGCTGTAAACTCAGCTTGAACCAAAAAGTTACAGGGCTGTGGTTTTTTTTAATTTAAATTACTGGTTTTAAATCTATCTGTTGACATTGATATGGCAAATGGCTGGTCTCTTTCTGCCTCTCTGTCCCTAAGCTATGACAGTTTGCAGTCTGCCCTCTCACAGTAGGCAGACAGAGGCATCCCAGCTTGTAAATCCACTTACCTGAGTCAGATGGCCTTGAAAATTGATGTGGCCCTTTTAACTGCCTGGGTGCCATGGCTGGCTGCAGAGTCGCATTTGACCTGTTTGCTGATGAAAGAAGCTTTTTTTAGTGAACTTGAAAATGTGCTCAGGTTCAAACTGAATCAAGGCAACGTCTTAAAAGTCTGATGGCAATCCCAGTTCTTTACCCACTAAAAACATGTTCTACAAAACCAGGATGCCTTATGACAGTAAATATAAACCAGAAAATGTACTCAGCAACCAAAAACCCGGTCCTCATTGCGAATGACTTAGGTAATTAATTACCTAAAGATAAAACCTAGGAAGAAATAGAAAGAACAGAGAGCAAATGCAAATTAATGCTGCCTACATAAGGCCATGTTGGTTCCTGTTTTGAAGGTGAAACCTTTTTTCATGTGTACTAGGGTGAATTAGGGATAACTCCACTGAAATTAGTAGTCACAACAGTGCAGAAGCAGACTGAGAGAAAAATGAGGTTATTTCAATGCCTACTTGATATGAAATGTGTTACTAATGAATGGCAGGAGCTGCAAATGTCACTCTCAGCTTCCTATTTTCACTTTCAAATTTGTTGGTAGTGTCCTGGTTAAAATTGAACAGTTCTGTAGCTGAGGCTTGGATTAAATTAAAATTATTAGGATTAGAAATGGTGCAAAACCAGAACCTCAGATCTGATCCTCTTTAAATTTCTGTGGGAAGGAGTTTGTATTCAAATCCCCAGATGTGAACCCGCTTGCACGGTTTAATTCTGGGTCAGTAGGAGCCTAAATTCCCGGTCTGGTTTTGTGTGGGTGTAATCCTGCAAGAGCATTTGATTGTGGGATTTTATGGGTTTTATGAATGATTGAAAAGTGAGAGAAAGGAGGCATTTCATGACTGTTGATGAGACTAGCTTCCTATTCACAGAGTATGAAGGAACAAAAGACAGTTATTACACTAGCTTTTATAAATTGTTGGGAATACAAGATGTGGGAGGAAAGTGCCAAAGATCATTCGGTTGACTAGAGGTTCAGAACAAAGACCATTTCTATACAGCGTCAGCACAATGGAACTTGATTTTTGTTTAGTTTTTAGGCATTATTGTAAGAAACATGATTAATATTTAAAAAATAAATCAGAGTTCTGCAGGTTGACTGCTTTAGTTGTTACCATTTAAATATAAACAAAAATATAAACATAAATTAATTTACACTTTCTTACTTTACCTAAACCCAGGATTCAGCCTACTATGGAAGCTGGATTTAATTCAGCTAGAGAAAATAGGGTGCAGAGACACAGCTGGTGTTTTGGGAACTGAGAGCAAGTAGAGGAACAGAACATGTTATGAGGCTAAAGATAAAAACCACACCAGGTAGAAGAGTCTCAGACAAGAAGGCAGAGGATGAAGAGAGAAGTCGGAGAGTTTAAGAGGAGTTCCTGAAGTGTAAACCACAACTTACTGGTGCTAATAGTATCTGTAACTGCTCTAGTTTGGTAAAAGTCCAGGCTGTTTCATTTTCATCTGTTTACACTAGAAAAGCATCTGGTCTGCATTTACTGACCTAGGAGAAATATTCTTGGATAAAAAGTATTACCTTGTGTAAGCTATGGTTACTATGCTTAGCACGTCAGCTGGTCCTAAATTACTAAACCCTTATTCAGCTTTGTCTTGGTGTGTGTAGAATTGCTTTTTTCAATACATGAAGTTGGAGACAGACTATTAGATACTGTAATTAATTTGTGTTATTCTGCAAAAACATCTCTGTCGTGTGGTTTGTAAAGTGATTATGCATTTTTTTTTTTTTTTTTTTTTTTCCCTCCCCATTTTAGAAAAGTGTGTTTTCTCCTTGTTGGGCTAAAGCACATCTATAAGCTTTCCCTCACTACATCTCCCATCATTGACTAAGGGCATCGCCATTATCCTGGAACAGGAGGAGTCTTGGGTGGGATCAGCCATTTCTCTGTCTGTGTGTGTCTGTGAGATAAGGACACAGTATTCAGTCTTTGAAAAGATGTTCTTCTGAGTAGCTTCTGTATGTTTTCTCCCTGCCTTTCATTTATTAACTTTTGCATGTGGCACATATGTCTAAAAGCCAATACTGCTGTATTAGGGCTCAATCCCACACTACTGACGTCAGTGAGAGTTTTATCAATTACTTTAATGAGCACAGGATTAGGCCTTTGTGATTATACGAAGAACCAATTATGGGATTTTTCTGTGAACCCACATTAAAACCTCTTTACAAATGTAACTTGCAGGGTGTGAATCAGAGAAAACTTGCTTTTCTCTTCCAGTTTAAATTTGACTTCAGTACTAAGCCTTTTATATTTAGGTTTTGAAATGCAGTGCATTGGTAGAAACAGACACATTTTGCCCTCTGCTCCAGCTCCCAGAAATAAGGCATTGTGTGATTTAATCTCTTCCTAGGCGTTTCTTGCTTAAGGACTCAGTACTTTCACAGCCTCTATATTAAAAAAGACTTGTAGCATCTTGCAGGGTGAGACCCCCCCAATATATTCTGACAGATGGTCTTTACATAATTCCATTGTCAAACAAGCAAACAAACAAAATAAAATAAAATGAAAAAAGGAACAAACCTAAGCTATAAAGAAGCCTGAGCCTGTGATTTACTGTTATTTATTCTTCTTGGTTTTATTCAGTCTTGCAAGTATGACAGCTGTTATGTAATGACCCGGCCTACATCTTGTACAGCACAAACCTGCAGATCTTTTTATTTTCCTGTTGTTCCTAATCATTATTTATTATCTGAGATGATTATCAATCGTTTCTTGTACAACTCTGAAGACGGCAAGTACATCCTCCAAGCCACGTGGTGTTTTATATTTGAAGCTCAAAGGGTGCCTGACTTCAGTTTAGCTTTCTGAAAGTCATTAGTCCACAGTGCAGGTGAATGTAATTTCCATGTAGATATAGTCTCTGCATCAGTAATTTATGCTTAAAATCAGAAACAGTAGAAGTGAACAGCTGCTTTTCAGGCACAATGTGTGATGGGGTTCATGCAGAGCTAATGTTTTATCCTTTACTCCACTGCAAATTCACCCTGGTATTTCACTATGTTCCTGCACATACAAATAAAAATATACTTTTTATAATAATTAGTTTTGTCTTTTCTTTGGAAATATTCTGCAGAAGGCAGATGTAAGCTGCATCATATTCTGTCTTGGAATAAAAGTTTATAGTGTTATTATGGTGGGATGATTGGAGCTGAAGCTTACTGGGGCAGGTTATTTTTGTTTATTGGCATGATAGGAAAATAACTACGTACAAGTTATAAAAATCACTAAGAGGTACAGTAACAGAATCTTACTGTGTGACACATACAGACTAGAAATAGTGTTGTGTTTACCCTGGCTAAAACAGTTTCCTAGAGCAGGTATTTCGTGCTTTTGCAGAAACATACAAATCTTATTTTAAGCTGAAGAAACATGAAATAAGAAGGGCTTTATATTTTGGGTCTTTGGGACTCAGTATAAAGTTCCAAAGTAACCTCATTAAAGTAGTGGTGTGATCTAGGGGAGAGACACCGGCTTAGGAATCAGGGGGCTTGTGTTTCATTTCTGGCTATCTGTCTCACTTGATAGTTGTGGCCTCTATCTCAGCTCTCAGAGATGCCATTTTTCACTGGTTGTCTGCCTTCCCTATTTAAACTGTAAAATTGTTGTGACTAGCATTATTCTTCTGTATGCATTTTTACAGCACTTACCGCAGTGGAGCCCTATGGACTAGGTCAGGCGTTTTTGGATCTGTTCTAGCACAAAAATAAAAGAGCCTCTCCTTTAACTGGCTAAAAGGAATGAAATTATGTCAGAAAAATAAAGGAATGGAACTCATATCTGAATTTCTGATAAAAATCTTAAATAAAGCAGAGTTTTCCTTATTATGCTACATGGTTCAAATGGAGGAATTAATCAGAAATTATTCATGAAGTGAATGAAGCCAATTTATCATCTCTCAGAATATCCCATAAGTAGGTTTGTGCTTTTCTCTAGCTGATGCAATGTGTTACTCAGATTTACACCAGACAAGTTCACCTGTGGGTTAATGACAAATAAGCCCAAATTGACCAAGATGGTTTGGTAGCAAGAGGTCAGATAGGTTTCCTTACAGTGCCTCAGTTCTTTTCTCCAGCAAGCCCACCAACACCTGCAGTGTCAGTGTGTCAAGCTTCACACACAAAATGTGGTGCCCTGAAATACCTCCAGGTGCAACAGAAGAATTGCTTTTCTATTTCTTCTCCAAAAGTTGTTTAATGAAGCAAATAGTTGTGATAGCATACACAAACGAGGCAGAAATGTAGCTGAAGGTGATTAGTTTAAAACTGTAACTGTTTAAATGGAAGTGTTCCTCATAATTTTGCTACCTGTAGATTTAAGTTGGTGATATCACAAAATATCAGCTGAATAACTCATGCTATTGACAGACAGGTATAGTTATTGGGCACTGCTGTGCACTAGGCCTTAATGATTTCTCCTTCCTTCTTGTTAAATTTCAGCTCTTATTTTTTTGGTGCGTGGTTGTTTGGATTTTTTTTCATGGATGATCTCAGAGTATTTCTATGTTGGTCTTTTTGCAATTTCCTTCATAAAATCTATTAGTGCATTTATAAATTTTAATGTTAAACCTTGGTCTTGGGACATAGTTCCTTTCCTTTCCAGAAGGAGGGTTAAATATACCTTTGCTTTTAGCTCCTTCGTGCTGTTCAGCTGATGCAAAGCATCTATAAAGCCACTTTAATGAGCTAAGCCTAATTTATGGCTGCTTTACTTTGCCAGAGCAATACTAAGAAACCAGAATGAGAACTTGGCTTCTATGCTTCTTTTCTTTCTTTCTTAATGTTCTTTTATCTGCTCTTCTTAAGCACACTCCCTTATTCTTCTATGAAGTATTGAGAAGTGACTAAAGAGTATTCAGGAGTTGGAAACAATTCCTACAGTTAATCAAGTATTGTATTCAATTAATAATTCTCTTCAGTATTCAAACAGCCCAATTACCACTGTATTCTCTTCTCTACAGTTCTCTTGTCCTATTTCACAACTGTTTTTCTTACTTTATTTCACAACAATTTCCTTACTCTATCTCTTCGTAACCACTAATGTAGAAGTGACAACTGTCACAATCAAAACAGAGTAAGGCAATATAAATATTCCATTTGCCAAATTAACAATTAATTTCTTACTCTTGGCAGTATAAAAATACTTATGCCAGAAAACTTTGCTTACTATTTAAAAGCCAGTGCTAGCTAAATCAAAAATATAGATCTTCAGAGCCCTCAGAGCTCACGCACAATCTTGGAAGTGCCTGAACTTGGCCTCAGACTTTTGTCAGGAAGATCCTGCTGGGGTGAGTGTGTGTGTGCACGCACATAGGCATTCTCAAAGACCCACTGGACGCCACACAATGCACATCTAGTGGTGATGCTATCACCACCAGTTGATGACACTCAGTGATGCCCTTATGACCAGTTTCTCAGCTCACAGAGCATTTAACCAAGACCTAGGAGATGTGAATTCAGTGCTCTGAGGGGATCTCAACCATCTCAAAGAATTTGCAACAACACCAATGTGCAAAGCATGTTGAGATGAAAGAAGACAAGGGTGGCTCTTCTTCAAAAGGCAGTCAGGCTTCAGAATGATTATATAGAGTCATTGATGCCAATAAAAACCTAATGCATTGAATACTTAACTGAGAGAAGGCAATATGGGGTTCCAGCTCTGCTCTCCTGAGTATTTTTGTCTTAGATGTTCAGCAGTGCAAGGACTAGAAACCAAGCCTTCCCTCTTCAGCCGAGCACTCCAACCTTTCACTATAGCATCACTCTTACTCTACATTTATACTCAGCCATGAGAGGTGGAATACCTTCAAAAGAAATGTTAAAAACAGTCCTTTTCTAAACACGGAATAACCTACAGTCTTATATGAGGGATACAGCTGTGCAAGCCATACCTTCAGCACACATCTACTAAATCTAGTGTTAATGCTCTTACTATTGATTTTAAGAGCCACTGAGCTTAAAGAAGAAAGCAGTTTTGCTGTAGACTATTCCATGGGCATAGGACCCTTGAGAAGAATCATCTTACTGTTCATTCTAACTACGTCTCACCTTCACAGATCATAAAGACTATTGGTGTCTTTAGCTTGGGATCAATACAGTTGCCATGGTTTAACTCCAGCTGATAACTAAGCATGACACAGCATCTCGCTCACTCCACCTTGGTGGGATGGGGGTAAGAATAAGAGGAGTAAAACTGAGAAAACCCATGGGTTGAGATAAAGACAGTTTAATAGCCTCATATGAGCAACTATGAAGAAAATGAACTCTATCCCACCCAAAACCAGCACAACAGTGAACATTAGTTGTTCATGAATTACTCCTTCTGAGAATGTTTTCCTTAGTGGGCAATGTTGGACTCAGAAAGACTTTATTTCTCAGTGACATTTTGAAAATGGGACTATCTTTCCCATAGTGCACTGACAATCAATATTCTTTGTATGGATAACAGAAGTCAGTACAGTGACAATGACTCCATAATTTTCATCTTCCTGCTGTCAGCTCTCCTGTCTTTTTAAGGGACATTTATCAGACTCTTAATTCCAAGTCAGTGATCTATACCTGGAGCTACCTGTATATTTCTTTTTATATTGTCTCTTTCGCATCTTGACTGATACAAAATCATTACCACTTCCTTCATTATCCACCTATGTTGTGCAGCTTGCACACAAGCTTTCGATGTACAGTCCAACTTTTTCTCATTTTTTCTCTTTGTCCCTTCTGCACAGATTGCATCCATCAATATTAACATTCCAGCTCTCTGATTTATCTCATTACATTTCTGCATTACCAGCCAAGTCATAATTTCCTTCCTGTAATGTAACTTTGAGCTCATTTCCCATACACCCCGCATGTGTATATAGACAATTACTGGGTTTATTGCTTGCTTCCTTCCTACTGGCCTTAGCTTTTTTTCCTTTGTCTTTATCTCTGTGGTCGGTTG
>NW_010313498.1:0-753 GCF_000700745.2 Antrostomus carolinensis
GGGGAGATGGGGACAGGAGCAGCCAGTGCCCATTATGTGATGGGCATCATCAAAATATCTTTATATAGCAACCCCCGGGGTCGCTGCCTCGCAAAGGTCATGGCAATGATTTCCTCTTGGTTCATAACTCTTTGATTTGGTTTGTGGGACCAGGGAGGCAGAGGGGGATGCGGGGGGGACAGCCGAGGGGATGGCTGTGGCCACTGGGCCAGGAGGAGGGATGGGGACCAGTGGAGGGGATGTGGCAAAGGCGACGGCTCCGTGACTTTGTTGGGAACTTGGAAAACTGCCCGTTTTCTTCACACCAGCTCCATAAAGTGTAAAGCTCAACCCCAGCCAGGCTTTATTCCTCCGTTAGGATTGATGGAATTAATCCTAATTAATTGATGACTCCTCAACCACCCATCTTTCCCCCCGGGATTTGCTGAGAGGGCAGTGGGGAGGGGGCAACGGACGCCCTGGGGTGGGTGCACCCACTGCTGCTGGGCTGGGAGAGGCACCCAAGATGGGACAGAGGGTCACTGGGAGTGGGTGTCCCGCTCCAACCCAGGTCAGGGAGTCACCAGGAGTGGGTGTCCCCCTCCAACCCAGGACGGGGGGTCACTGGGAGTGGGTGTCCCACTCCAACCCAGGACAGAGGGTCACTGGGAGTGGGTGCCCACCTCTGCCCCAGACCCTGGTCCCAACCCCAGGGATGGGGCTAGGAGCCAGAGCTGAGACCCCCAGGACCCCCAAGGAGCCCAAATGACACTA
>NW_010313498.1:901-8619 GCF_000700745.2 Antrostomus carolinensis
GTACCTCCGACGCCGCCGTTTCATCAACACAATCCGGGTAGCTCAGGCTGTAATTTGGTGATAGCTACCCCAGGACATATCTAGATACACTTCTGTTATTTTAATTAAATACTGCATTATGGTTTGTGACAACTTCATCGCTGTAGCGTAAATGAATTTGGAATTAAAGTCTTACTTAGGCATTTCACTACTTCTCCCCTCCCTGCCCCCCCTCCCTTTCACCCCTCTGTGTTACAAAGCAAAAAGGCCATAAAATCAAGATGTTTGTTCATTTACAGATGGAGCAGCTTGGAAAAGGAAAAATAAATAAATAAAGGGGAGGGGGGGGGAAGTAGAGACGATGCAGAAGCGAGCGCGGAACACGGATGGCTTGTGAGCATCCTCGGATGGAGGAGAGCACAGATGAGGGATGCTGAGTATTAATTGTTTTACCGTTATCCTCCAAACTGGGTTCCTCTGAACCCCCCTTTCCCCCTTGGCTGTGGGATTTTTTGTCTTATCCATGATTCTCCTTTTTTTTTAACCCTTGATTTGTGGCTGCTGAGGAGAGGACGAAGCGCTGGAAGTTTGAGAGCTGTGGGGATTCGGTCTGTGGGAAGGAGACGATGAACAGCGGCTGGAGAGACTGAGTTATGGCAAAGGGAAACTTCTTATTTTATACCCAGGCCTGGGAATTTCAATTCCATCCATCTATTAACTCGTCTCTAATGAAACTAGACCGTACGTGACATTTTGCAATATAACTGCTTTAAATGTTACCACATCAATTGGTTTAAATGTTACCCGCGCCTCATGAACCGGGAGATGGTTTTATAATTATCTCCGTCTCTCTCTTTAACGAACAAAGATTTCTACTGTCTGCTGGTATTTTACATTAGCAAAGGAAACAAGGATGCAAACACGGGCTGCTCAACAGGCTCAGATAAATAAAACCCACGAGTTGTGAGGGTGGCAGAGGTGTCACCTGTCACCTTTCTGCCCGTCGACCTTGGATTTAAATCCTACCAGATTTATTTTGCCGACGTGCAGTTGGGGTTTCACCCTCAGGTTTTCTCTCCTTCCTTCTATTGTCAATTAACCACCCCCCCTAAATAGAACCGACTCGTTTCCATCTCCCCACACGCACCTATAGATACGTATAGAATATGTAGATCCATAAAATGACGGCAGCCCATGGAAGTTATGACCAGGGAGGGATGGGTTTAACCACGAGGCTCCGCTTTAATATTTCCCCTTGTCGTAACCCCAAGTGAAATTTCCACTTCCATTTATGAAATAAGCTGGGAAATCGTCAGGCATTTGTTATGCTGGAAACAAAAAGCTTTTCTTAATTTTATTTTTTTTTTAATTTATTTATTTTTTCCCCACCACCCATTTGAACCAGAGCATCGCAGCAAATGTCACCCCCACCTCCCCGGCAGATTAGCGAGGGGGGCTCGTTACTAAATCTCTGTCTAATAAAGGCAGAGTTGACTCTGGAGGAGCTGCTGGTTATAACGCTGCCTTTGGAAAAATGGAAGGATTGTCACACTTAAAGACACAAATTTCCCCTGTAATATATTCGAATGGAAACCTCTGAATCCAATACTACATGGGCATATCTAATAAATTCACAATATTTCAGCCTCAACAGCCTACAACGGTTAGTTTTAAAGATTTATGTGGTAAAAAATTACTCGGTGATGAATATAGTTTATTCTGTGCAGTATTGGAGGGTATAAGGAATTAAACTACTGTCTTTAACAGTGAATTTATTATTACCTCTGTCAAAGCCAAAGTCTTTAACAGCATTTATTATAAATTTCAGTGCAAAATAAATGGTCAGAAGATGCTTTAAACCTTAAACCCCCTCAGCGGAACCAAGTGCTGGCTCAGAAGTTCACAGGCTGGGGGGCAACATCTCAGCAGCCCCCTGAGAGCACCAGGGCCAGCACTGGGGTATCATGACCATGAGGAAGTGGCCACCACGTGTCCCTGCCATGGCCACTGCTGCCCCGTGGGGACTGGGGTCACCCACCGTGGAGGGCAGGATGGCATGGAGCTCGGAGCTGGCACGGTGTGGGGTGAAAGCAGAGGGGTTGGGGTAAAAATTGGGATGCAACGAGGAAGTGCTGCGGGTGATACCCCATGGATGGGGTAAAATTTGGGATGCAGCAACAAGGATGTACGAGTAATCCCCCATGGATGGGGCAAAATTTGAGATGCAGCAATGAGGATCATTGTGTGGGTAACCACCCCCATGGATGGGGCAAAATCCTGCCATGGATGGGGCAAAATTTGGGATGCAGCAATGAGGATCATTGTGTGGGTAACCACCCATGGATGGGGCAAAATTTGGGATGCAGCAACAGGAACGTGTGGGTGAGTCCCTGTGGATGGGGCAAAAATTAGGATGCAGAAATAGGGATGTGCAGGTGAATCCCTATGGATGGGGAGAAATTTGGGATGTGGCAACGAGGATGTGTGGACAACTACCCACGGATGGGGCACAATTTGGGACCCAGCACTGGGGACGGACGTGGGCATCGTCGGCGCTGCCTCCCCGGCGCTCGGCCACCCTTTTGTCCTCGCCTGCGATGGGTGTCCCCTCATTTATAAAAATTACCTGGGAGGAATGAGGCTGCCAGGGGCTTGTTCTGGACGATTGGTTCCCGCCGGGGGGGCTGAGGGGGCTGGTGGGGGAAGGATGGTCCTCGCTTGAATTTGACCGGTGGGTGACCGTTGCCTTCCAGCTGACCCCGCCGTCCCATCCCCATCCCTCCCAACTCGGGAGCCTCCCAGAGGGGTTATTAATGGGAGTCCAACACCATCCAGCCCTGGGGAGCCCATCTCCACAGCCCACCCCATTGGAGACCCCACAGAGCTGAACCCACCACCCCACCATGCAGCTGCGCGCTGAGCCCCGACCAGACTCATGACACGTTGGCTCCATCACCCACCAGGTTCAGCACATCAAGGGGGCCCGTGACCACCCCCGTGGCCTCTCCCCACGAGTGAGATGGCCCCCAAATCCAGGAAAAAAATGCCACTAGATGTCACCACACGCCTTTCACTCGGGGTCTGGGGTATGGGAATATGTCCCCCCTCCCCTCTTCCCCCCCTGCTTTCATTGAAAGCAATTGAGAGAATTAACTTATCCGGTTTTATGGCCTGCTTGTCACATCCAACTAAGCCCACTTAAAATAGGAAGTCTCGCTGCATTCAAATAATTATCATAACGTACAAATCACTCAGCCAAGGGACAAGGGACCGGTGCCGGGGAAAGGGACACAGTGCCAGGGTTTTGCTGGGATTACTGCTTCCCCCTCCTCAAATTAATTTCCCTGTGTCTTAGCCTGGCTGGGCTGCACTGAGCGGGGTAATGGTATTTTGGGGTCCCTGTAAAGCAGGGTGATGAGGTGGGTACGGGCTCTGCAGCCATGACCCCCCCTGGCCCTGTTATCCCTGCAGCACCGGGGTCCAACAAAGCGCTGTTGGCACTGGGGGTGCAACAAGGAGCCTCATCCCAAAGTTGGGGTGACAACGAGAAAAGTCCTGGACAGTGGCATTCCCTGGACTCACAGTCAAAGCTTCCTGGTGCTGGCACAAGCACCCAGGAACGGGGTCAGGGCTGTGGGGACCAAAGGGACAGCTCCAAGGAGGGATGGGGTGGGTGACAATGCTGCCCATACCCCAGGCAGGACCATGCAGACCCTCCACCACAGCATCTCCCACCCTCCCTGTGCCCACAACCCTGGAGCTGCCGAGTCCCCCCCCATCTCCTGACATCCATGAACCCCCAAATCGCTTTTCCCCGCTGTCGAAATGTCAGACAGGAGCCGAGCAGCAGCCGGCCTGTGTTTCAAACACACCAGATGGATTTTTATATGAGCTCCTATTTCATGTTCAGACAGAGCGACCGCGCCGCTCAAACGGCAGCAGCCTCCACGCTGCCGACTTTGCTTCTGTGAGATTAATTCTGCGAAATTAATTGGGACAAGATTGAAAAGGAAATTAAAATGCAGCTGAGTGAACAGGCTTTTCAAACACCTTTTCCTCCCCCCCCTCCACTTCTCTCCCTTCGCCTCCTCCCTCCTTTCCCCCCCTCCCCAGCCCTGTGCTGCCTCCGTTCTGCGGCGGCCGCGAGCATCCGTCGCGGAAAGTAATTTACGGGGGGAAAAGCTCTCAGGACCCATCGGTTACGTGTGAGGAAGCCAGCACAAGAGTCGCAATCTGGAGCCACTGAAGAGAACGAAAACCCTGCCGTGACGCCAAGCTGTGTCCCCGAGCTGGAACGGGGGGGACCGGACCTGCTTGGCTGTTGGCGTGATGAACCAAGGTGCCAGCGGGGGCCAGCGTGGGCACCGGGGCCAGTGGGTATCACCCCCAGGGACATCTGTGGGTTCCCTCTGGTGTTATCCACCCTGGATAAATGAGATGATGAGCTGGGGCTGTGGGTTCAGTGCCTGGAGCACATCAGTCCTGTCCTGGGGGGAAAACGAGTCGCTAAATGACGCCATAAAGTGCTTTGAGATCCACAGATGGGGAATTCTCAGCCTTCCAGGGATGCAGCTGGGATGTGCAGGAGATGGCCCCAAAGATGTCAGCTAAAAATGTACGTGCCACGCTGGCTGCAAACCTTCGAGGAGGTGGATGGGCAGCTGGCAGTCAACCCATGCTGGGCTTGGGACTGCCACAGTGCCAGTGGTGCCCAGCTTGGAGCTCGCCAGGGAGAGCTGCTGTCCTGGCCCCACTGAGATGCAGATGGGACCTGCAGGTCCAGCCTCAGAGGCTCTGATGGATGGACAAAACCTCCAAGACACTGCTGCTGTGGCTCTCCAGCCCATCACTGCACCCAGCCCACCATCCATGCCCACCCTGGGGCCATCCTGTGGCTACCACCGGGACATCAGACTAAACCTGGTTCTTTTTCTCAGCTATAAAACATGACCTTGGTCTTAACAAGCCCAAAGACTTGGAGATGCTCTTCATCTCCAAAGGTCCATACCCACCACAACTGAGCCACTGCTGCATGTGCCACCCTTCCCCACAACGGGTCCACTTGACCATCCCTGGGTGGGTGCCCAACAGGGGCAGACGGGGCACAAACACCAAGTTCATCACTGTTCCCATGCTGGATTGGGGTACAAAGCACATCACAAACCACCACCCACACCATGCAAACCCCCAGGTTCTTCACTGTCCTTGGGGTGCAAAGCACCTTGCAAAACATCACTGACAAAATGCAACCCCTTGAGTTCATCAAGGGTGCAAAGTACATTGCAAAAACATCACCCATAAAACGCAACCGCCCCAGTTCAGCGCTGCCAGTTGGGGCCACCATGGTCCAGTGGGGACCGGTTGGGAGCCAGGACAGAGCCCTGCGGGGACAAGCAGGGTAGGTGAGGGTCACAGGCACCGGTGGCTCTGCTCTTCCCCACTTGGATTCAGTAATGCAAACACTTAATTTATTCACCTGCATGCGCTTGCCGAAGGGAGCCCTGGTCACACCCAGCTGAGCAACTCAATTACCCCTGTAATGCCCGAGCAGCAGCACGTACAGACCCCATCACCGTGGAGAGAAAATAAAAACAAAAGAATTTTTGCTTTGGGGCATTTCAAATGCCACGTGTGAAGGCAGCAGGTACGGGCAGGAGTGGCATTGATGGGGCAGTCACGGAGTGGGGAGTGAGATGTTGGGGTCCCCTTGACTAAATTGCTAATTTAACTCTCTTTTGGATTTTGATTTTTATGGATTTCATCAGTTCTTGACGTTGTCATTGAGCCCCAACCCCATGATGGTGAACATGGGGCTGCCACCAACGTTCTTACCTTGCTTAGGATGTAGATGAGGTCTCCACGGTGGAAGGAGAGCTCGTCGGGGTGCTCACTGCTGCAGTCCCACATGCCTTGGTAGTAATTAGAGTAATCTCGTCGGAGACCTCCTGGGGAATTAAAAAAAGAGAGGTCAGGGTGCCAGGGAATTATTTGGGAATATATTGGGGTGGTGGGGTGGGGTGCTGGGGGTGAGGGGGTGATATTTCTTGGGGAAAAGAGGAACTGTTGATGTTATTCATTTTGTGTTGCAATTAAAAGGCAGAGGCCAAAGAGGTACCACAAGAAAAAGGAGCTGGTAATAAATAAATGCAACATCTACCAGTAAATACACAAAACCACTCTGGTAAATGTTTCTGTTTCAGAAAACCCTGAATTGAAGCTCTTTACTACAAACCACAAAGGGAACCAAAGATGCCTTCCTTCCCCCTCTCCCAAATCCCTCATCTCCTCCTCAGGCTCCATCCAAGCTGTCCCTGAGGTGGACATCCATAACCTGGTCAAGAGGGGACCTGTGGCACCAGTGCCAGCTCTGCTGGGCAGTGTCCCCACCATGGTGACAGCCATGCCACAGGCCATGGAAAAGGAATTAATTAACACGGGTATTTGCACAGGGACTCTGGGAGGAGGCTGCCGGGGAAGTTGATAGCCAAGTTTATTAATTAATTAAAGAAGCCAAGCAGGGGATTGCAGTCGATGAAGCAGGGACTGCTCAGCAAGCAAACAGCACCAACTGCTCAGCCAGGAACGTCCAGAGCAGGATCAGGGATGGGAGGAGAGTAGGGAGCAAACATCTGCCCTCATCCCCCCTTCCTGGGAAGTCAGAGAAGGTCCCAAACCTTCTACTGCGTGATACAACCTGATAGCTCAGGTCTTGATCTTCCCATCGAGCTGTGAGTTTGGGAAGGCAGAGCCTTTGCTCAATGCCTGTGATCAGAATCTGCTGCGGCAAGAGAAGGGAAAGTGAGCCAGAAAACTCCTTATTCTCCCTGTTTTTGGAGGGAGGCAAATGATCTGTGTGCTGAAAGCTGTGGGTCTGGGCTGATGAGACTGTTGGCAAATCGTGCCAAGGCTGGGGACCTCCCTGGGCTAAATGTGCATGTTGATTTTCTGGAAAACATCACAGCAGCATTTCCAGAATGAAATATTTCCATCTTTGCCATCTCAGAATGGCATTTCCCACCCCAGAAACTGGCCCAGAGACCAGAGACACCATGAAAAGTGCGTCCCCTTGGTGGGGGCAGAAAGCACCTCACCTTGTGATGGGACCAGACAAGTCTGATGCCAAAGTCTTGCACAGCCCCACGACTGGAGAAGATGCTGCTCTGCCCAATTTGCAGACTGGGGAAGTGACTTGTCCCAGGACATCCAACAGATCCTTCACAGCATCAAAAAAACCCATCCCAAACCCCTCAGATTCCCACTTTTCAAGTGCAGGAGATGACTTAAAACATGCTCCTGGCCCAAAGGTTTCAGGCAGGAGGCTGCTCTGATGGCACAGCACCAAAACAGGGGTGAATCCAGATGTCACGACACAGACAACTCCATGATGTGACCCCTATGGATAATTAAACCCAGTAAAACCACATTCTACAGGGGAAGGATTCAAGCACTGGGGCCGTCCCAGTGATCTGTGCTGCTCTGCCACGCGGCTGAAGCAAGCCCAGAAAGCATAAATAGAAAATATCGAGCACATGTTGGAGGAAATGTCTCTAATATGGTATAAGGGACCGAGTGATAAGGGTGCATCTGGAGTACTGTGCCCAGATTTGATCACCTAAATATGAAAAAGGACATTACAGAGATGGATAATGGCACAGCAGGGAGCGACTGGAATGACTCAGGGACTTGGGGAACTTAAATAGAAAGGCTGGGAAAAAAAAAAAGAAAGAAAGAAAAAAAAA
>NW_010313499.1:0-548 GCF_000700745.2 Antrostomus carolinensis
AACACATGACTCACTAACTTCATTATCATGATCCATAGGAAACACTCATTACAAAAAATAATATGTTTGTCTCATCATTTCTTGAAACAAAGTGCTCATAGAAAACGTACATTTGGTGAGACAGTTATTTTCCTGAATATTTTTAATTGTCTTTCCCCCTTTCTCTATATGTGAAATGAGGTTAGAAACTTATGCTTTTAAAGGAGGTTTACAAGCGAGATAGCCATCCACTTACCTTTGACATTCACTAGTAGTTTACATAACTTCTTTCCTACCTCCTTAAGGGATTCTCAGTCTACAGTTTTAAAATCATTATTCTGAATCAGTTAGAAAAAAAAGTTTGTGAAGATAAACTGCAAAATGTTTTGTAAAAGAAAAAAATATTTTTTTGTTACGTTGTGTTGAAATATTATTTTAAGTAGATGCATATAATCTCAGCATACTATTTTTATATTTTGCATTAGGCAACATCTTATTATGTCAGTTATTCATTAATTAATATAAATCCATTCCTTGATTCCAATTCTGAGCCACAGTTAGGTAACTAT
>NW_010313500.1:0-2583 GCF_000700745.2 Antrostomus carolinensis
TGTCCTGGCTGGAGGTCCCCTCTGGGCTCAAACGTGTTGGGGTGGTAGATGGCACGGCCACCTGTGGTCTCATTCCCCGTGGGAGGCCAACAGAAGTCCATCTCCCTTCCAAGTCCACGCTTGTGGAGGATCCCTGGGACCATGTTCCACAGCCCTGGGAGCTCTCAGAGCTGCCAGGGCACTGTCTGCTTAAGGGACAACACCTCTGCCCCTTGCAGCCTCTTTCATACCCCCAGCACTTGGGTGCTGCCGTCCATTCCGTGCTGGGGCTGCTCTCTGAGCTGATGGTCCCATCCAGAGGCACTGCAGCAGTCGGGTGGTGGAAGCTGCCATCGCTGGTTCTGGCCTGGGCCTTGCAGCAGCCGCAATGGACTTGTGGAGCTGCTGGGGCTGGTGCCTCAAATCCTCCATGGGGCACCCACACGTGTTCCCCTCGCCAGGGCTCCGGCCTCAGGTCCACAGCCGGGAACTCTTGGACAAAGTCTGGGCAGTCCAGGGTGGAGGATTGTCCTGATGAGGCCTCCTCCATCCCCCAGGGTGTCCTCAGGACAGCACCACTGCTGGCCATGCCCACCTCGTCACCAGAGCTGCAGGACGTGCTGGGCAGGGATGTCTGGCTGCTCTCCTCCCTGGGCACGGGGCCGTAGAAGGGGACAGGCATCTGTTGGCACTGCGGTGTCTTGATGGCTGCTGGGCGGGTCAGAGATGCCCCAAGCATGTCCTGGTCTGGCGGGACGAGGTGCTTTGGCTCCTCCATGCAGGGAGAGGCACGGCGTGGCTGCAGGATCTCAGCCCCCGCCCGTCCCAGTCTGGGCAGGGACTGGCGCAGCATTGCCATGGAGTGCTGCACTGCCGTGGGGAGCCTTTGCTGCTTTATCTCCTGGCATTTTCTTGCCAGATGCCCCTGGAGTTCGCTGTGCATCTCCTGGCTCAGCTCCAGTCTTGGATAAACAATGGATGCTGCAGCACGGGGCTGGCTCCTGCCCTCAGTGTTGGCCTGACCCTCACCCCGGGTGGTGGAGTTGCTGTGGCAGCCCATCTTGCCTTGGCAGGATGGAAGCTGATCCGGCCAGCAGTCCTTCTTCTCGTCCTGCTGCCCCGTCTTCCAGGCTGGGAAGGGCTGGGGAGGCCGTGTCTAAACCAAGAGGCCAGAGGTTCTCCTCCTCCCGTGGTGACAGGCCTCTGTCCGGGGGAAGGAGGCTCTCGCTCCCCATGTTCCCCAGCGCTGATGGCCGGATCACTGGCACAGACTCTGGTGCTGGCGTGACTGGCTCCTCCTCAGGTCTGTGCCAGCTGGGCAGCTCCTGCTGTCCCTCCTCGGGGTGCCCCACTGCTCTGGCCCGTCTCAGGGACTGGGGCATCCGCACGCTGTGCTCCTGGGGGAGCTGCAGGTCCGGGGCAGTGAGCAGCGGTGGGGGGCACGGCACCAGCAGGGCCAGGGACTCCTCGGTGGGATTGGGGTCCCCCCACAGCCTCCGGACCTTCTTCTCCTTGATGTTGTCCCCAATGGCCTTCGCCTTTGCCCGCTGGGAGGGGCACGGCCTGCGGCGTGGCAGGGGCTGTCTCTGGCCTGGCACGATGAGCTTCGGCAGGACGCGGCGGCCCTGCTGCTGTGCCACTCGCTCCTGGGACAGCTGCACGGGCATGGGCAGGGCCCCCAGCTGCACCTCCAGTCCCTTCCTGGCCACGTGCATCTTCAGGGCTGAGGAAGCTTTGCTGACACGCTGAGGTCCAAGGGAGCGGGCAGACCTCGCCTCCACGGAGGCTTCTCCGTCTTGAGTCTCGCACATCTCTCCCATGCTCTGGGAGGGACTGAGGCTCTCGGAGGAGGTGGAGGAGCTGCAGCAGGACAGACGGCCCCGCTCCACCAGCAAAACGGGCCCGCCCACAGCCCCTGCCACGTGTCAGCATCCAGCGTGGCTGAGATGCCTCTCTTGGCCCACTCTGTCAGCACCAGCTTCCGCAGCTCCTGGGCAGCCTTGATGCAGAGGGTGCAGCCGGGCTGGCAGAGCCAGGGCCCGTACACGGGGCCCACAGGACCACCTGTAAATCAGGGAGGGGTTGTCTGAGCCATGGGGGGCCAGGAGACCTGGGACCACCCAGGGACCAGCCGGCCAGGCTGCTCCGTACCAGGGCTCGGCTGCTGTGAGAGGCCCTGGCCTGGCCTTGGGAATGTGCCTGTGCAGCCCCGGGGGGACCCGCAGGGGACTTACATGGCTCTGGTGCCACCGCTCGCTGCCTCCACCTCCTGCGTCTCCAGCTCCGGCCGTCACCCTGCGGGCAGAGGAGTGTGGCACAGTCACCCACCTGGGGCCAGTCCCCACCAGCGCTGGCCCTGAGCAGCCCCCCTGACCCTGAGCGGCCACGTACCTTTTGGCAACGGGCGATGGCCAGGAGAATGGCCCCAGCAGCCAGGAACAGGATGCCGAGGCCGAGAAGAAAGCTGCCGTCGCTCATTCTGCAGAGTCTGACACGGCTACACTGGGAGCTGTGGGATGGCAGCACCGTGTCTTATAGGGACGGTGCTGCGAGGTCACAGTCCTGTGGATGGAGACACCTCAGTGACATCACAGCCCCATCACA
>NW_010313501.1:0-7242 GCF_000700745.2 Antrostomus carolinensis
GCGCCGTGGCGGGGCCACAGGCGGCCTGCGCTGCGGGGGATACTCTGCCCCGGCCCCGAGGACGGGGATGGCCGTCTCCTGCCGGCAGAACCTCCCTCCTTGCAGATGTCGTCCAGCCAGCAGAGCCCAAAGCCGGCGGATCTCTCCCGCTCATCGCAGCCTGCTGCTTGCTGATCTCCGCAGGGGAGAAGGGGAGAAAAGCCCTCGACAAATGGACTTTTCTAGCCTAAAGCATCCCTTTCCCTGCCATCAGCAATGAGATGTTTTAGTGGTGCCTGAAACGAGCAGTTGTCAAGACATAAAGAAATACAACGTGCCGTACCTTATTATAGTTTGGTTTAAGCAACCATTTGGCTAAAGTCTTTCCTGCCGTCAGCACGGAAACACTGAGCAGGGCTGCTGCCTGCAGCCGCGGCTGGAACACAGACACGCGTCGCACAGGAGTGGGCTCCTCCTTTGTCTCTCCACAGCTCACCCCCAACCCCACAGTGAGCTGAGCATAGGGACTGCGGAGGGTCCCCAGGCTCTGCTTACTCTCTGGTGGTGGCATTTTACCTCGCTTGGCAGACGCGTCAAGTAACAGCCTGCAAGGTGGAGGAGGTCGGCGGGGCTTCAGGGCCGCCTGCCTGCTGCACAGACCTGGGCTCGCACGCTTCGCTCCTGGGGAAAGGGGGATTTCAGGCACCGATGAAGTTCTGCTGCTGCCTCAGGCTTGAAGGATCGTGAAGTTTGCAGTCTTTGAGCCAACTGTTGGGGGGAAATCTAAGAGAAATATTGTATAAAAGCAATAAATTGGTTTAAGAAATGCAGTTGCACATTTGGTCACATGCCTCGTAACTCACCTAGGACATGAGAACTCCAAGGCAGCAGGGAACGGGGCCCATACATCTTGTCCTGTGGTGTATATTAAACAACTCCATTTCCTTTTAAGAACTTTTATATCCCAGTGAATAACTTGATTTTTGCAAATAAAATTAATACTATAGGGTGAAAGTCAGCAAACAATAGAAAAGCTCAGAGGGGTTTTTCCAGTCGTAAAGACGCAGAATCCATATGGTCATTAGATACATCTGTGGGTTAAGCACTGATTTGTTTATGCAAGCCTCATGCTTATGATACTCTTAAACTGGGGCTATTCTGTCAAATCTATGTATACTGTAATCCCCTTTTACCTACGCTCTGCATGTGTGTTTCCTGTTTTCAGCATGTATTCTCAATGTGTAAACTGTGGTGAAGAGTGTGTTATAAACCAGGACACTACAGAGCATTTCAGATATTTTCAGAGCAGTACAAGCACGGTGCAAGCATATGCAAATCATCACTTACAGATGTGCACAATGTCTGTATTAATCTCTGCGTGTTTTTTCGGTTGTTTGTGGCATCTAATTCAAAGAAAAGGACAATAATGGATATTACGAAAAAGTACCAATTGTTCCCAGGCAGATTCACCCCTAGGATGCCCAGACAAACCTTACTGCTGAAACTCTGCACTTCTTAATAAAATCAGTGTCTTTTAAAGTTAAGATATTGAAAATTCCTGAAATACAAGGAAATGGAGGAAAAACTTACCATGGTAAGGCATTTGAAAACTCTTAAAGACACTGCCAGGGCTGGACACAACCCTATATCTCTATTGGGTTCGATCCAAAAAAGCACTTAAGCACATGCTTACGTTCATCACCACCCAGGGCAGTACCTAAGCAGGTGCTGCAATTTCTTTATATGCCAAAGTCACCTGCTGAGCCTGTGTTTTACCACTGGTTTAAATGATCTCCTCAATCAGGGCCATTATTTTCAGATTGCCTCATAAAAATAAACAAATTAATAAAAGCTTATAAAAAATCCAAGAGCAGTTACCATTCTAGGCAAGATTTTGCATTGTGCTGGCTTTCATGTCCTTTCCCATGAGTTAAGCTGTTGGCACTTGGTGATCTGTTATGACCATCTTGTTTCTGCCTTAAATGCTGGTGTTCCTCTCAGCTTCTCCTGCCGCCGCCTCATAGAACCACTGCGTGCACCATCCCGTTGGGTGAAAGAACAGTTGCTCCAACACGAAGTTGTGGATGTGATGCTGATACACTTGGAGATTTTTCAGAGCAGAACAGTTTGGATCTAGTTTGTGGCATGGGAAAAGGAGCCCTTTTTTTCCCCATGAACTTTCTACAGCCACTGTGGAGCAACATCAGGGCAAGATCAGTCTGGAGTACAGAAAGGCTGCAAAGCCAAAGCAATGGCTGAGAACAGGAATAGATCAGTTCAAGAATGTATCTGAGCTGGGCAGGAACCAGTCAGAAGACTTTCTGGTAAAGAATATAAACCTTGCCTTGTCTTCCATTCCCTTCCCTTCCATGAGCTGAGCCCTTCAGATGACAACACGCACACCCAGTGTGTCATGATAGACAGTCTCTGGCATCTGAGTATGGTGAGTGACAACAGACAGAAAGTGTGTAAAATTAGGACGACTCTGAGTTGAGACCCAGCAGTGGATTTCCACCTTCTTTGCTTATAGAGCCCTGTTTTCCGTTCCTGGTGTGATATGGTCCCTGCTTAGAGGACTGGCGTTCCACTTGCTTTCCTTAGGTCCCTTTCACAGACCCCTCAGAAGTATTTGAGGGACCTACACAGGCTGGTAAACAGTAGGATGAAAACTAGCGAATGGATGTTTTGTCCATACTAGGTGGCATGGTTCACCTCATAAAGACTATCAATTACTATTGTAGATTTGCCTTGTTTGCATTAACTATTTCATTTATTTGACCTGCTCACCCACGATAGGCTGGTGAAAATTATTAGTTGGTTGTGCTATTCTTTCAAATGCTCCTTTGGGAACTATTTCCAAGAAAAATACAAACCCCATTTGTTTCAACACCAGAACTCAGCTTAGCACCAGAGAAGTGCTGAAAGCCGAGGACGTTACACTGCAACAAAACCAGAGCTGCCTCCAGGCCTTTTATTTTCAGCTTTTCAGATCAGTGAAGAAAGGAAAGAGATACTGTCAATCACACTGCAAACTTTCAAGTGTAATACATTTTCCCCTTTTCTACTTCATTTGTCCTGATGATTACTGGTAGTTCAAATGCAACCAGGAGCTTTTGAATTTCACTGTTGTATTTGGTCTGCTGGTCTCTGAAATGCTGGATGGAGCCCACCTGCATAGGTAGAGCACTCTGGTGTTTCGGGCGGCTGGATGTGCACGGAGGGGAGAGGCAGAGACCATGGGACAAGGCATGCTTTGGAATCACAGCCTTCCTGGCTGCGAGGGAAGCAAGGATCAATGGTGCCTCCAAGACAAGGGGCTTTCAGGATCCCTAGGACAGTGACTGTGGAGAGTTGTGAGGAAGCCTCCATCATTAACAGAAATGCTCAGGACAGACAAATAAAAAATCATTACAATAAGTGAAAAAATATTTTCTGAATCCAAGAAAGGCCCTACAAGAAGACTCATGACGCTACCTGAAAGGATTTTTGTACAAAATTTATCTTGTGCTTGAACTCTTTGTGAAACCTGAAAATAGAGAAGCCTCAGTGACTTTGGACAGAGGGCTTTGCCCAGCGTGGTGTGGTAAGAACTTCTGTTGAGAGGAAGCCTCAAGTAAATATAATACAGTGTGTTTACTTCAGTGGGAGCTGGTATGAGAGTCAGTTTGTGGCCACGGCAGCATTGCCGACACTCCCAAGATCTGAAAAGGAGACCACCGATAAAGGTCATTAGCTAAGGTTAAGCAGGGTTAACCCTGACCTTTCCCCAGTCTCCATGCAGACAGCTCTTGAGCAAATATAAACCCACACTTATTAAAGAACTCTTAAACAACTACAATAACAAAATAGAGTGAAACAGAATCAAAACTGCAGATATGTTTTATTCAAAGCATAATATTTAGAGGTGACAGATTCTGAAAGGCAGCAGAACTGCTTTTAAGGACCATCCCTGTACCTAGATAGTGGAGCCACACTTGAAAGCATTCTGTCTTTTGAATCACAGTGAGACATTAAGTTTTTCAGAAAGAATTTCATTCCTGGAGCTTGGTAATTCCTAGACTTTGGTAATGTGCTTGGTAAAGAGAATATTAGAAATGCTTGACTTTCTATTTGAGTTACAGGTGGAGCCTGAAATGCTAAAAGGCTTTTCAAAGCATCACTTAAGTCTGATCTAGTTCAGCATTAGTCTAATTTTATCTTTCCCCTCCTCAATGGTTTCAAGAAGATATATAAAACCAGACCAGAGTTGATGTTTAGTTTTACAGCTAATGGTTCCTCAAATCTACAAGAACTTCTAAGGAGTAGATAAAAGCAACTGCAAAAGTGATCTAGAAATAAACATCCAGAAGAAAACATAACTGCAATCAAAGTTCCAGCTGTTCTTGTCTTAATTCTTATCAGTATTCTTTTTAATCAGGCACATTTTGAAGTCAAAGGCTTATTTCCAACAGCTTTTGTCCATATATATATATATATATATATACACACGTGTAAGTCCCTTGAAATATTACAGAAGTTCTGTTTCACATCAAAACAGCATACATTGTCACTGAAATTATTAATTTTCTTTTCCTCATCCCCCATGTTCTCTCTGGGCCCCTCTTTTGCATCTGGCATGTGTACTGATACTCAAGATGACAAATACTGATAACTGCAAAGCTGCAATGCTGCATACTTCCATAACGCAAAGCTTAGCCAAAGTTAGTCATTGATTTATGTCCCATATTCTGTTCAACAGCACAAGGGTTTTTTTCTAATTCCATACCTTTAATCCTTGCCACCTTCAACCTAGTGTGTGTCAAATTTCCATCTTATTGTTGCAGCTGTGGTTTCTTAAAACTAAAGTACGCTTCTTGAAGGCAGTGACACATTCTTAAGTTTATTCACAGATTTAAATGCTCAGTTGCTCAAAAATGCCTGAACTCATTAAAATGTGATGGTGTGGGGTTTTTGCCACATTAAACGGTTGATACAAAGGCTTTAAAAACCAAATGATGTTGGGATGGCTTTTTATTCAGCCCAAATCTGTAGAAAGTGTGGTAAATTAGGCAGAGACCATAAGCCCAAGGTTTTCTTTAGCAATGAGGTTATTTACAAAACACACAAGGCAGGAGAAGCTCTCTCACAAATCTGCAGGTGTGCAGATGAAAAGAAACAAACTCTGCACTGTCTAGGTACCATATTACTTAGGATGGCTTCATGACCCACAGTAGGAGACAGCCCACAAAGCAGATCGATTTCAGAAGAATCTATCTGCTTACAAAAAAAGAGCTGCAAAAATTAAGTATTTTTATTACGATCTTCACTGTTTTAAGAGAATACCCAGCTTCCCTGTGCTCTCCCATGGAAAATGGACCAGAGGCAAGATGCTGTAAATATTCCTCCAAGAGCTTGCAAGTGAGCCCTCCATGTTCCCGTCCCAAACCCTTCAACAGCTGCCTGTGAAGGATTACTCTTCCTGTAGGTGAGCTGGTGAAAAGGACCATACCTTTGCTTCAGCCATTTCACTTCAAAGTCTGGTGCAGTAACTCAAATCTGCTTTTATCGTCTTTAAAGGCTAAGAGGTTAGTGTTTTCCACCAGAGCAGCTGAGACATGTCCCATTCCAGAAAAAGGCCAAGAAAATAGCTGAGAGCAGTAACAACTTAAACCGCTGCAAAAAATCTGCCAGAGGACATCTGTCAAAGCCCAGAGAGTTCCAGTTATATATGATTTCATTTGATCCCAGAGGCTAAATAATGTACAGGAAAGATTTAATAATGTTATGCAGATTATGTGTGGAAATGTAAAAGGAACCAAATACAATGCCAGTTTGAAAAATCTTGATGTGTTCATAGCACTATTATTGCTGGACAGTCAGAAAACACAGCTTGAGCAATAGACTATGATAATAAAATTAAGAACTGGAATTGCTAGAATATTTACTCAGGTGAGACTATTTGATTAAAAAAAGATGACTTAATATTTTCCCTCTGCCAGGAAATTATCAGTGGAGAGAGCCCCATTTCTGTTTCCACCACATCAATTCCATTGCCATGTGAAACCCCGATAGTGAAAATGTGGTAACCAAGGACTGCTGCTCACAACATTTCCAAATGCCAGTGCAAAGGAGACTTAAAAGAAGAACAGAAATGAAAGGCCCTCATCTATATCTGCTTGCAAGTTTGAGTTACGGCATCTGACTGAACTAGAATTGCTGAGTTACAGGTATTGCCAAGCCACTTCTAGAAACAGTAATTTCTGGCAGAGAGGAAGAGGCAGCTGGAAGGGTGATGTAAATGGCCACCACACGACGTGCCAAATGGTATCTGTCAAATCTTCTGGTAGCATAATGCTCCAGTGTCATGTGACACTATTTAAATACTGGCAAAGGAGGGATTATTAAACAGGATTCTTAGCCAGGATGGCCATGGTCTTCATCATTAAAAAAATGTGAAAGCAGAAGCAAATGGATCCTGTCTGGTAATACCTGAAAACTTTTGTGCAGACTCTCACAAAGGAAACAAGTGTAATGTTTCCTAGATTTCCTGAGGCTGGCACTTGTGGTGGTCTTTCTTTGGTTGGTGCTTTTATCTCCCTTGGGATAGCAGTTATAGTTTTAGCAGCTGAAAAACTTATGCTCACCAGTTTTTCATTCAGTGGAAGGATCTAAGACTTTTCCTTCCAAGGTTGGGTCTTTATTTGCAGGGAGTTCCAGCAGGTTTCTGAGGTTTCTCATTTCCTCTTGCTATTTCTGCTCTCATCTGTTTTGCAAATGGCCACCATAACGTTAAGCTTATCTAATGGCCAGGCCTCCAGCTGGAAGAATGCCAGCAGTGCTCTGAAAATCAGTCATCTGAAAGCATTTAGAGGAGATGGCCATCACCTTCTCCCTGAACCTCAAACATAAAACTTCCCTGATAAGCACACACTCCAATGCCATGAAAAGCAAGAAGTTAGTCTTAAATTCAGTTACCACTTTAACTAGCTTTCTTGAGTGACACTCAGACACTCTGCTGTATTAATCTCACTCTACAATTAATAAAATCTTTTTTTTAGTGTTTGGAAAAGATACTGATTGTACATACACACAGTAAAGAGTGAGTGTCCCCGTGATGGCTTCACTGTAAACACAGGTTTCATTATACAGTTGGTTCTCCTGTTAATGGGGATCCTTTTCTCCCTCACCATCAGTGTGTAGTCCAGGTCCACTTACTCCTGGCTTTTGACATCAGGCATGACCATGGCAGTTCCTATCATCAGTGAGACTTAAGGGCTTTGTCAC
>NW_010313501.1:7273-15467 GCF_000700745.2 Antrostomus carolinensis
TATTTTCCTTGGTAAGGGGAAGTCTGTGAAAATGCAAGATTTGTTGCAGGTCTTTATCTGCAGGCATACACAGAAGACAAAAATCCCATGAATTTTGCTATTGATCTCAGTGAGTTCTGGATATTATTCAAAAAGAGGAATTCAGTAGGAGTACTGGGTCTCCAGTTTAGAAACTTGAGAAGAAGCATAAAAAACTGCCCAAGGTCTGCGTAAGACACTCTGAGCACACAACGTGTAGCAATAAAGATTGATGTAAGAGCTAATGAGCTTAACCTTCAAAAAGAAAAATGGAAATTTGTCATCATAATGTTTATTTAGTTAAGTCCTGAGAAGGAAGATCTGAGAGGAGCTCCTATACATCCTATAGAAGAATCAAACCTGTAGGAATGGAGCCTGTGTGGAAAAATAATTCCTCATTTGGACTTCTGTTTCTCCAAAGTGAAAGAATTCTGACCTTGTGGGAGATATTAAAAACAGGCTCAAAGGAGGATACGGCAGCATGAAGACACTTAAACAGCAAGAGATTACCCTCTGGAATAATCTTATTTTGGAAAGAGGGCTGACAACAGGAAGAGAAAGATCTGCTGGCTGCTGCTGTGTCTGTCTGAAGGGGTGGTTCAACCAGCACCGAGAGAGAGAGAGCCCTCCTGAGACCCTGCTGGGAAAACAGTGTTTCCCAGCTTCCAGGGGTCTTGCTGCCTCAGCGCTGTGGGATCTGCTACTGACCTGCAGGAAGGCTGCTGAGCATCAGTCAAACACTTTCCACTCTGATGTACCAGAAGACACAGGAAGTAGAGGGGCAGGCATGCATGGTGAAGATAGAGAAGGTATCATAGTAGGCAAGGTAAATGCCTTTCTAGAAGAGGAAAAAAAAGTCATACACTTTCATAGTGTTTTTTTAGACTACATAGAATGGCTTAGCTTATTTATTTTGAGTAAATAATAACATATTTAGGAGGAAGCTGTATCTAAGTGACTTTAGTAAAAACATAATAAATACATAGGTATAAACTGGCACAGCTCTAGGGTATCAACCGGTGACTTACATGGGCTGTGGGTCTGCCTCAGCACAGTCCTTCGTTGATTAAACAAACTTTCTTCAGGCTGAGGAATTCAAATAGCAGCAATGAGGCTCCCCCTGGCTTGTAACTTGTGTGATAGGGTCCTGCATTAGCCTTCCTGTCCCTGGACTAAGACAAACAAACGAAAATAGAATTTCTGGAATCCATTGCATTTCTGAAGGGTATTATTTAAAAATTAAACTGCAAGATATTATTATCACAGGCACACCACTTTTGAACAGACTTCCTAGAAGCAAAGCAAGTTTGAAGAAAACCTCTCAAACAATCCCTCTTACTGTAAGACACCTGTTCTCCTTAAAACACTTTTTTTTAGTGGAAGTCACCCCAGCTGAATTAAATTTGTTTCCCTTGGGCCTGCATTTTCTTTAGCCAACACAACAGCTGCACCATGTGGAGATGAGCCACAAGAAGTGTAACAACACATGTTTGTGATTGCTGTATCAGCTTTGGCAGATTTAAGTGCAGAGGTCTTTAGCTGCCTTCTATTAGAGAGCCAGTTTTACAATATATACAACATCTTGCAAAGGAGTAGCTATAATATATATAGTTTTATGTATTTCTTGTACATGCTGATATAGTAAAACCAGAAAGGAATTGACTATTACTTATAGCTATAAATATTGTATTAGGCACAAACATTTTCTTTTGCATGTAAAAGCAGGAACAGAACAGGAGGATGGGTTAACTACAGTAAAATCCTGAGCCCCCTGTGCTAGCTGTTATCCAGTCCTGCAGAGGCACTCAACCATTCAGAATGTGCAGTAACCCTGTTATTTCAAAGCTGTAGTAAATTTAATCTCTCCAAGAAATTGCTGAATTCCTGGAAAATAATGCATAATCTTGGTTCAGTGTGCTTTTTTTTTCCCTCAAGAACAGGTGCCAAAAACTGGTTTTCTGGAACCTAATTCAATATACTGCAGAACGTAGTTTTAAAGTCTGCTTTTGAGGCATTTAATTAAGGGCTGTTGTGTATCCCACATCCATCAAAATGAGGCACTTGTTTTTGAAAGACCTTTTTGAAAGGTCAAGATAGGTGTCAATAATACAGCTTAGAATCAAGTGCTTGTGTTTATAATATATTGTTCCTGTTACTTTATGTATAACCAGTGCTGTATATATTTGTGGGTATTCTAATGCATTTGTGTGATTTTAATCTTCCTACACATTTTCTCACTTAAAATTGCTATGCCATTGCTTACTGTATAATATGCCATGCGTATTACACGTTGATATTGTAACGCGTTATACGTTAATATGCAAGGCATATTATACAACATTGTATAAGTGTCCCTGTGACTCTGAACAGCAAATTTTCCCACTGTCTGAAATTTCAGATGCTTATTATCTGTTTCATGATAAGGGGACCTCTTCTACACTATTTTGTCTTCTCTGACTGCATTGTTTCTAATCAAATGAACCTATGACATATTAAGGGGTTCTGTCAAATAAATGGTAGTGTCTAATGTGATCTGCATCCAATTTTGATCTTTCCTCCATTCTCCTCAGGAGATGAATCGGGCTGAGGATGGAAACACCACTCAAGCAAAATCTGCATTTACATTCACACACCCAAGAGTAAATTAGACAGGACTCTTCTTTGAGAACTGATCCCCAAAGCAGTATATTTGAAAGAAAGACTCTGTTGATGTTAAAGGACTTCGGATCAGGTCCTAGGGACATTCTGCCTAGTTTGAACTGCATAGAGCAAGGATTTACTATTAGTCTTACTGAAGGAGAGATGCAGTATATATTGAAACATGCAGTTTGGGTTTTTTCTTCTGTTTCAGTTTTTAATTGTTTCACCTAGCATTCAAATTAACACATTCATTTTTAAATTAGCTTTAAGGAATTCAAACTGTGTATTGTTGACCTGGTAAGAGTAGCTTAATACTACCAGTGTAACAAATTAGATCATGGAACCACAGAAGAGCTCAAGGATGAAGCAATAAAAGTTGTGTACTGGCCAGTTCAAGGTTACACAAAAACATTAGGCTCTCTCTTGTTTAGAAGACATTGAAATGTGATATATGAACACAAAAGAAGTAATGTCTTTGAATCTTATAACGATTAGCAGTTTTACTCTGTAGGGATCTATGGGAGGAGATGGACTCCACCCTGAGGAAGATAAAAGACCTCAGTTTTCTCAACTGGAAGGAGTGATTCATTGTAGGTGGAAGTGGTATGCATGTGATATTCCTCTTGTGGTAAATTAACTGTTTCCATTAAGAAAGCTCCTAGCATATGGAATTGCTCTATTTTCCTCCATTCTGCAGAGAAAACTATACCACCAGAATATTTTATTTTTATCTGGGTAAAAATGGGCAGTGTCGATGTCTGTCAATAAAATCTTTTTTGTTATTAAAGAAATCCATTAATCTTCCACTGTTTTTCTGCTTGCAACTAAGAAAATTTATGTTTAGTGAAGGGATAGTGGAAAAAGCTTAGGTATTGAATTTAATGGGGTTCATAAGTTCTTTAGACAGTAACTTACTTTACGTTTTGCTCTGTTTTTATAGCCTGACCTATGTACAGCCAGTCACTTCTAAGTTTTGTTTTCAGCAGAAAGTTCCCTTGCTCGGTAGTGGCAGTAGTTTAAGTACTTGTCCTGGGTAGCAGTGAGGATGCCATAAAACTCACCCCTATTGAACCAAACCGAACCTGATTAGAGGAGGCTCAAATCAGTGCATCGTATAAAGCCAGTTCCACGAAACTTTATTATTTGCGGCTTTGCTGTTTCTTTAGTACACGAGCTGCTGTGGTGGAGGCTTCCTGCTGCTTTTAAGAGCAAAATGGGAATGCAAGTGCAAATCTTAATCTTTTTCTTGTTTGGAATATATTTCTACTTTCCATGGGATCTTATCTTGTAATCAGACCCATTACTTCACAGTCAGTCATGAAATAGCTGTTATGCCACTGAACTTTTTGGTGAAGTTTTAAAACTAGAATTGTGTTTAGTTTTTTGTTGTATTTTTTTTTTAAAGTGTGACTGTACATGTTATACAAGTAGCTTATTTGGACTTGAATTGTGACCTTCTGGCATGTTTTGATTGGGAAAGTTTGGAAAAAAGTAGGAAACTGGAATTTTGTGGTTTCTAGACTTTAAAGTATTTAGAATGAGTGATTCTTCCACATACAAAACACTTGCTTTGTTATAGCTATGAAGCAAGCTGAAGATGTGCTCCAGAAATAAATAGGAAGGCTTTTATTTAACACCCCACCACCCCCCCCAAAAAAAAAGCAGTCCTATAACTGAAGAAGCTGTAAGCATTTAACGGCATTGCTGTTGTAGTATTCAAGTGCTCAGTATTCAAGATGTGCTTTCTAGTTGCATTGGATTCTCCTTATTTGTCACTTGTTGTTCTATACTTGTGCTTCCCACCTTTTTATTCTTCTCTTCGAGCACTTCTGCGAAAGGCCCACCAGGGCACAGAGACTTCCCTTCTTTAAATCTGAAAGAATGGGTCTTGTTAGCCTCTTGAAAGGATTGTCTCCAAAATAAAATTAAAAAAAAATCCTAATCTTACCTAGACATTTCTGTCATGTATTCCCCAAACTCTCACCTCAGGAGCTAAAGGAAGATGGGAGAAAATGCAGCCTTCACGGTAGTGGAAGCCTTGGGCACAAAGTTGTGCGTATTATTCAGGCAGCTGAAGTTCACTTAGTGCAGTACTTGCTTCACTGAGCAATGATGATCCAACCATTCTTTAGTTATGGATACTAGTTTCCATTCCTACCACAGGCACCAAACCTTGCTCGTTAAGTGTTATTTATTTATTCCGTGGCGTGTGAGCACACCTCTTTGCAGACTGGAGAACAGATGGTTGCCCTCAGAAAGAGGCGGAATATTTTGGTGCAGAAGGGAATCCAGAGTAACCCTCAGTATTACCAAAACAACAGCAATTGCTTTATAAACCAAAATGAGATTTTTTAATTTTTTTTTTCAAGTTGATGGTAATATGTAGATTCCGCAAGCACAATCAATGCAGCTGCAGTACAGACTGGAGTGTCTTCTGTGGTTAACTGTAAATAGCAACTCTGTATCGATGGTTTATTTTTACCATAGTGTGCTATATTAGGAAAAATAGCAAGTGGTAAGTCTATATATAGCCTGTTACTAAGAATGTGAGCTAAATGGTTAGTCAACAGAAAAATCCCATCCCAATCAACATATGTCTTTAGGTCTTGTAATAAAATCTTGGATACCAAAATGTTGTATACTAGATAGTGAGAGGAATTGCAGCAGTGCAGATAATATTTACTATTTCATGTTTCTACTGCTCTTTTTAATGTCAAGTAGGTATTTTGTGAATCATGCTGATTTTAATAAAGTAGATACGGATGGAAGAATCTATACCTATATTTCCTCACTATTTTCTGCATCCTTCTTTTGCTGGCCCAGTAAAAAGTCCATTTCCTTTTATGTGACATTAATTAACCATTAAGTTGTGAATAGTTTAGGAAAAAAAAATAAAAACAATTGTTCTTTATTCTTAAGCTTGCTTAAAAACTTGCTTTAAAAAAAAATCTAATTTTTTGTCCGAACTTGAGAATATGCTGTTCTTTTATTTTTAATTTATAACTACTTTATGACTGACAGGGTTAGGAAAGTATATAACAAATTCTTAGATAAGCCTTCAAGGTTACTTCACATTAGACATGATAGGTAGGAAAAAATAAAAGCAAGAGTCAATTTTTCTTATCTTCTGTATAAACAAGCTGGTATTTCATTCAAGGCCCTTTCCTTAACTTTCAGCATACCAGATTGCTATCAGGCAGTCACTGGGAGAGACATGCAAACATGTTGTTGTTGTTGACTAGTTGTCTAGTGAATTTATGAATTGGTTTCTAAGGAAATCAGGCTCCTGCATTCACTCTGTCTTTGTGCTTGCCAGCTGTTCCTTGTCTTTCTCCCCTTCACAATCATTTGTGACTTAGTTGGCCAATTGTGGTGGTTTCACCGATATTAAGTATGTTTGATGAAAAGCTGGAGGTCTGCAATTATAGTAAGTTCCTATTTTTACAAAACTTATAGGTGATGGCTAGAGGAGGGAATGCCCTGTTTGTGGGGCTGTCCACCCCATGGCAAGGGAAAAGTAAGAGCAACTCTGTCCTTAGCTGCTGGGTTTGGGACTGTGCTGTAGACTGACCTGCAGCCTTCTCCTGCGAGCTAAACATTGGGTTGTGGTGCAGACAGAGGATACTTCTAACTCTGTGGGGTAACACTGGGGTGGGCCAAGGCACAGTGAGATATCAGTGATGCGGAGGGGTTGTACGGAGCACAGAGCTGGGGGCTTGCTTGCGGGTCTATGGGGGCAGTAAGGATATTGCAGGTTTTGGTGTTCCGAGGGGGTGGATGGAGCTACTGTGGAACGATAGAGGGGACGCTGAGGGAGAGAGCACTGAGGAACCTGAAAAAGAGCGGGGGGGCTACTGTGGTGAAAGGGTAGAAAGCACACAGGGAAAAGAGCTAGGCTGTGAAAAGCTCCACAGATGTGATGAGGGACTAGGGTATTTTGTTTGGAGAGCGTAAGGTGTTTGTGACATATACCTCTTGGAAAACATGTACTATTAATTCTGCTGTTTTCTAGTAGCACCGTGTATTAGTTACAATGCATGTTGTTTAAATGAGCCTGATCAAATACCCTCCCTCTAAAGTCAATGCCGCTTTTATTTGCTACCAAAGGAACTAGATAAGGTCCCTACTATAACATACATAATTTATTTGCATGATGTTTATGAATTACTTTGAAGTATATATTTGGAATTTAAATCGTAACCTTAGTAATACCTGTTAGAAACTCAGCCATGAGCTTATCAAGTAATTTTTATCCTTCTCAGGTTTATTACGAATTATGTGCAACTGAGGCAGGATTGACATCTTGGAACTTTTTGGTTCATAGGTTTAAGGGCTTGGGAATTGTCTTAGTTTGTGGTTATACAGCACCTAATACTTCTCCATGCCATCATGATTCCTGATTCCATTGCAGTATAAGTAATTATAATATAAATTATTTTATCTGTTTACAAAACTACATTATAATATACAATAATTATAGTACTCAAAAACTAAGTATGGTCTTCATCCATCATTTGGTCTAAGGAATTGTATTTGATGCTGATGCCAGTTCTGCAGAGAAGGGAGTCCTAATGCATGCTGATAAATTGGTGAAGTGGATGAAATACTTCAGAAGAAAAAGAGTGTTTCAGTTAGTTTTCTCCTATATTTTTAAAACTGGGCTGCATTAAGCCTTTTCTTACTCATCTGCCGCCTTTGCAGTGTTATATAGTTCCACTGTTGTAAGAAATCATGGGAATACTCATGTAGATTGTCTGCAACTTCCTCATCTCCATGTTGTCTAGACACTAGCAAGCTCATAATATATTCATGCCTCCAGAACATCTAGATTTTCCTTAACTGGAAAGCCTGAATGAGGTAGCAGAACAGAGGGAGTCTGTTTTCCCCTTCAAAGTTCCTTCTTTGCTGGTGGCTAGGCACAGTATTGTAATGAATAGCAAATCACAGCATGGATCCCAGATTCATGGTGTAGGGTAAAGGTGAGATGATGTTTATTCCAATGTCATTGACTAAAAATACCATTTGAAATTAGAAGAGATGAATAAAGCGATCTTAAAAAATACTATGGTATATATTTTATCTTCTTATTGATATTTTATTTTCAGCATAAATGTACTTAGCATTCTGGCAGTTGAATAAGGCACAACTGAAACTTCTGTGAGAAAGGCATGGAATTGGTCCACATTTTTTGGCACTGTCTGCCTTGCTAGGTTAAAGCCAGGTAACCTAAGTTTTTCTGTTTCAGGTACCTTGGTTTTTTTTCATACTCTTCTTTAGTCAGTGTCAGAGAGGGAGGGCACTCCTGTCCCCTTCTTCCTCAATTATTGGGTGTTCAGGGTATTGTCTGGGAGTGGGGGATTGTGGTATTCAATTGTTTTGTATTAACAGACCTAATATCTAAATCTGCTATTCTTGGACAACTGTTGTTAAAGAGGGAGAGAAGAGTGCAAATGGGGAGAGGGAGCACTTCTCAGCTCCCTTTCTTTTTCTTGCTGACAACGGTAGGTCTCACCTCAGTGCCAGGCAAGATCATGCA
>NW_010313502.1:0-10383 GCF_000700745.2 Antrostomus carolinensis
GGGCTGTGGGCTCCCCGGCAGCACGAAAGGAGACGTGGACTTGGTGAAGCAGGTCCACGGAGTGAAGAACCACGAAGATGACAGAGAGATGGGAGCATGCGATGGGCAAGGGGAGGCTGAGGGAGCTGGGACTCTGCAGCCTGGAGAAGAGGAGTCTCAGGAGAATGTTTTGATCCATATAAAACCCTGATGGAGGGGTGTGAAGAAGATGGAGCCAGTCTCTTCATGGTAGCGCCTGCTGCTGCTACAACAGCCAGTGGGCACAAGCTGAAATATGAGAAAATCAGCTTCAACACAAGAAAACCCTTTTCTGCTGCAGGAGTGATGAGGTTCTGGAGCAGGCAGTCAGGCAGGTTCTGGGATCTCCAACCCAGCTGAACAAGGACCTGAGCAGCCCACTGCAAGTGACCCTGTGGTGAGCAGGGTGCTGGGCTAGCAGGTCTCCACAGGTCACTCCCAGCCTCCTCCAGGATTGTTCCTTCAGACTTTGGGCAACTCTATATCTTCCCGTTCTCTTATCCCAAAGGGGAGCTTGGTGGGTCTGAGTTTGCCAGTTTTTTAAAAAACTGGTCACTGTCTTGTGGTATGCTGGGGTTTGCAAAGCTATCCCAGAGTCAAGATTAGTTTAGCAAACAGCTTAATCATTTGAATATTATAGTAATATGTGTGTATGTACAATGTGTATGTATAGAGTAATATATTGACAGCTGTGTATAAAAAAAAAAGTATAGAAAATACTGTAAAAGGAAATTAGTCAGTAATGAGAAGCAATATCTGTTAATTTTGTTGATATGTCACAATCCAGATATTCAAGTCTCTGGTTCTTAACTTCCCCATCTGACCTGGGAAGTGAATAGTTACTGCAATCATTGCTGATCACTCTTAAAATTGTATCAGTTTGCTATAGAACTTTGTTGGCTGCTTTGAATAGGAACTAACTGTTTTTTAAACAGTGGGAAAAATGGGAAAAGTTCAAAGAAGGATATCCTACAAAACAGGGGAATCCTTCTCTTTGCTCTCAGACTTTCCCAGTTGAATCTGCAGCAGGAGATAATACATTCCATTACTGAGATGAGGTTTTGTTTCTAGTTCACTTGCACGATTCAGTGTTTTCAGTAGTTTTACAGTAACCTGCAGCAATTCAGTTCCTGAGGTAAATTCGGATCTGGAGAGAGTGGCATATCTCATGAGTGGGCAGGTTGAATGTTTTACCTTTGATGTTAGTCAAGGGAAGTTCTGTTACATGTCTGACTGGCTGGCTTAAAATCCATGGACATGCTTCTGAGAAGGATATTGAAGATATATCTGAACTACTGCACAGAAGAAGAAGAAAGTTCCCAAGATCTCACTGTATATTTTTCCTATGTGCTTTTTTCCTCCTTTACGTTCTTTTAAAAATTTGAATACTTACTCACATTAGATTTTTTTTTAAGTGGCAGGAGACACATATTTAATTAGAAAGAATTTTTACATCTTTACCGTTAGTTCATATTTTGATTATTTTAATTGAAAAGTTCATCTTTTGATATATGCTGCTACCCGTGATCCCTCATTGTAAGGAACATATTTATTTGGGTTGTATTGTGATGTGCAAGGCAGAAGTGTACGCTTCCAGTTAAAATAAATTCATGTCATCTAGGCACGGAAGGTCCTGGTGTCAGTGTCTCAGAGGAGAGACAGAGTCCTGCTGAGAGCAGTGGCATAACTGTCATCTACAATCCTTATGCTTCCCTTTCTATTGAACAACAAAGACAAAAGCTGCCTGTTTTTAAGGTACAGAAGTTCTTTTTGGTATATTAAGTCTGTTGCATGATGTCTGACTTGTCTTTTTTTCAAAGAGCAGTATGGAATCACTTTACAACATAAAACAATTTTATGACCTCGCTTTCTTTATTTGTTGGAATGAATTGTCCTATTTGACAATGTTACTGACAGTTTACAGGCTTTGTAGGTTTGTATTCATTACTATATGTTGTGCATGTCACATAGATTTTAAACAACTGTTTCACTTTTGGTAGTAAACTCCATGTAAAATGAATTTACTGTGTCTGTTAGATATGTAAATATTATCATTTTAATTATTCTTATTTTTGCACACACCTGTGTTTGATACTGAAATGTAAACTTTTCTTTCAGCTAAGAAATCACATACTTTACTTAGTGGAGAACTACCAAACGCTGGTGATCGTTGGGGAAACAGGTTGCGGGAAATCAACACAGATTCCACAAGTAAGTGTCTGTTCAACTTTATAAAACCAGGTATTCCTGCAGGGGATTTTACATGAAATGTTAAACCAGCAAACCAGAACTGCAGTGTGAGAATGGGATTCACCTGTGCTCCTGTGTGTGACCAAAAGGAGAGAAATACAAGGCTTTTATATTGGGCAGCAGGAGCTGGTATATTTGTAATATAAAACCTTCTTCCACTAGAGGAAAGGACTATACACAACAAATAAGTCTGTGCTGGACAAATAGTAGTCACTGTGCTATAATAGGGGTTTATTACTCTATCAGAATTATGTTTAAAATTTTATTGAGAATATGGTTTTAAGAAAGAAAAAAGACACGCTTTTCTTATGAGCTTTCCTCTTGGAAATTTTCAAATATTGTATTTTTTTGTGGTTTTGTGTAACTAATTTGCCCAAGGTCACACATCAGTGTCAGAACCAGAGAACCAGGAAGAAGCACATAGTGTGGAGAAATAACACCTCACTGTAATCACAGCGTTTATTTCTTAATTAATTAAGCAATTAATTCCTTATCCTCAATGTTTGTTTGCAGTACCTGGCAGAAGCTGGCTGGACAGCAGAAGGAAGGGTTGTTGGGGTGACGCAGCCTCGCCGGGTTGCTGCTGTTACAGTAAGTTTCTCCGTGTCCGAATTTTCCTGGTTTATTGTCATTATAACCTCCAGTTTATTAACAGCTTTTGCTGAATAGCAGAAATCACCACTGCATGAGCTCCTGAATGAACAGACGTTTCTGCTTATCTTCCTCACAGGATTGCTGGTGCTGTACACTGAATTCAACCTGATTAGTAGGTCTTGCCAAAGATTCCAAGTCCAGAATTGCAGATGTAGAAGCTTTGAAATAAAATTGCTTGGTATCAGCAGAACTGTGTACAGAAGTTAGGGCTGCACAGGGCTGAGCTATGATTGACTCTGGACTAAAACTGTGCTTGTGTGACCATTAACTTCTTTCACAAAGTAGTGATGTAAAACTGTGTATGGTAACGTAGCCAGGAGGTTGTGTACCTCTTTCTAGCAATTCATACCTAGTTTTCTTGAATCTTTTTTCTGTGGTTTTTGTTGTTGTTTTCTTGGAGGGTTTTTTTGTGTTTCTCCTTGTAAGCGTTTTGGGGAAAAGAAAGAATTTTATTGTCACAAATCTTTTAATACACACAGTATGTCTAGGAGAGCATAACATCAGCTAGATGTACTATGACAGGTAGAAGATGGGGTGCTGAGGGCAACAACTCTGGTAATAGTCTGCACAAAAGGCATCCAGTGCTCCTTGTCTTCATGACTGCTGCCGAGCACTGGCTTGGTGGGCTGAAGTTTCTGCTGCAGAATTCTCTTTGTACAGAAAACTGAGATGCCATTTTGCAACCCTCCTTTTGCCAGTTCTTCATAATGTATTAAACTGTACCTGCAATAAGTCAGCTTATGCCTTTGGTAGAAGTGTAGTAGACTGAAGAGCTGTACAGCTTGCTGTTTCATCTCCTCCAGTATTCTTTGACCACATCCAACATGGTTAAGGAAACAGTTTCTAGCAGTGATCTACATCTTGTGCTTTGGGCAGTCTGCCTGCAGAGTCCTCCCTTTTCTCCTTCATAGGACAGTGCACAGTTCTGCAGGAGATGTTGTGTATACTGCAATGATTTCTCATCACAAACTTACTTCTCTTTTTCCTTTGATGTCTTAACACGTTATTTTAAAGCCTAAAATAAAAAGATTACTCAATTAGGGCTTAGTATGTAGATATAGGATTTTTCTTCAAGAATGTTGTTGCAAACTGCCTGAACTGTCTGGTTGTTCCGGGGAGATGAGAAATATAGTTGGTGATTTATTGCTTTGTCTTGAACTGAAAGTGATCTTTTATTTTAATTAGTATACTTACCTTCTTTCCCATCCAGAGTAAGAGGGTTGTCAGAAGTAAAGACAGGTAGTTGCAGAGGCATAAGGCATGGTTTAGAAATTCCGTAACTTCTGCTTGCATTACCCAGGCTGACAATTATCCTGAACACTTGGGCTGAGAGTGGTGGAGTGGTAAGATTTCAAGTGAAATAATGAATTCCCAGCCTGTCAGTCTGGTTTAGAATGTCACTCAAATGACTGCAAGTAGCTTGCTCTTGGAATTCTACTAGGGCTAATGTATGTATTGTGGAGTTTTTTTGTGTCTTTAGCTATTAAATGTCTTTGTAGCTTGTTGACAGCATGACCTGATAATACCTAATATTCTGTAGAATAAGCCTGAATAACTCAAGATTTTTAGCTAAAGGAGCTATTGGCTTAAAACTGGCCCAGGGTAGTACTGTTCCAAAAACAGTAAACTACTTTTAATTGTTCTGCCAGTTCTCTGTTTTCTGAATAGAAGATTCTATATTATGAAAAGTACAGTAGAATTTTCATTTAAAAAGTCTGTGTAAGTTCAGCATGAGATCAGCTTAACTGATAACTTTTTTCCGCGTGTCATATATCTGTACTTTTTTCCTTTTTTGCATGCCAGCTGTGTTCTTAAATTGCACTCCTGGCAAATGGTCCTTCTCCAGCATTGTGACTGGTTGAGTGTCTGCTTTTGTAGGTCTGTCAGAGTACTTATCACAGAAAGGTACCTCTGTAGCTTTCCTGAGTAGAAACAGATTAATTAAGCTACACTGAAATATTTTAAAAGTTTTCACCACTTGTATGTCCAGTATGCACTGTTATGTTGAACAGAATTTTGTGTTTGAATGAGAACAAATAATTCTTTGGAAACATTAGATCTGTTCCTGTTTTGATGCAAATTCTCTTTGGACAAAATAATGATACAATGAAGAAATGTGCTGAGAGCTGTCTCTTGTTTATAAGAATCTCTTTTCTCAGGTTGCAGGCCGAGTTGCTGATGAAAGAGGTGCAGTACTGGGACATGAAGTTGGATATTGTATTCGGTTTGATGACTGCACGGATCCACAGGCTACCAGAATTAAGGTGAAACACTAACAATATGTGGTTACTCTGAAAGGATTGGCTGAAACTCTTCAAGTACTTTTGCGAAATTAATGAGACCCTTGTGATGCCCAGTGAAGAGAATAGATAGCATTCCAGTTTTCCAGGTGGGGACCCCAGAAGTGTGCTTGAAATGGCTGTGACTATCCAAACCTTAATAAAACAAGTATGTGTTTTATTCTGCTAGTCTGGCAGCCACCGTTTAAAAACTAAAGGAGATTTTCAAAGCAGGTATGGCCAGATGTTGGTACAGTGCTCGTGTGACCTGATATGTCACTCAAAGTTATAGTGAAAGGCTGCAGTGAATCACAGCTCAAGTATCCTTGCCACCCTAAAAATAGGTTTTGATTAAAAGCACTGATAAAACAAGATGAGTAGGCTAACAGAGTAATTTGCTGTGGATTAAATAGCAAGCTGTGCAGCTGTTCTTTAGTGCTGTAAGCAATATTAATGTTGCTTGTGTTGGTACAGACGAGTTTGCTTTAGTTATGCTGGAATAGCAATGATGATGAATGAGACAATTTACTTTCTGTTTTTTTTTCTGAGGCTAGTAGCCCTTTTAAAGTGAAAGAAATTGAGATGTTTGTTCATTAAATGCAGCTGAAATATTTCTTTTTTTTTTTTTATTTTGAGTATGATGATTAATCCTTTGGAATTGGAAGTTTTGAGGTTTTTACCTTGCATACCAGTTCTTGCCTATTTCAAGGCCACAGCTGGAGTCCCAGGTCAAACTACTGTTTGATGACCATATAACGCTGGTGGGTTTCCACTGGCTAGTAGGAAGAAAGTATTAAATTAAAATGTTGCATTTTGTTGAATTTCTGGTCAGAGTTGTGTGACAGATATTAAGTAACCTACTTTGAGAGGGTCAAGACTGACACACAGGATGTTATTGGTGGGACAGATTTAGCCATTTACAGACAAGAGTGAAGAAACTTCTATTGCCATGTTCCAGTGCTGCCAATCTGTTATTTTTTTCAATATAAAAATAACTGTTTTTTCTTTTATTTTTCTTTAAAAAAAAAAAAATACTGATTAAAAAGCAATCATTCTGCTTATCTCTGGTTAGCACTCAGAAATACACATTCAGCTGTCACAGCTGAAAATTGATCAATTTAATAGATCATTAGAAAATTAAAGGCAAGGAAGAATTCAGACAAAAGCCTAGAAAATAATAATTAAAAATCACATGGGTAATCAAGACCAGCCGATAGGGTTTTTTTTAACATTTTTCTTTGCATTTACTTTTAGTTTCTAACTGATGGGATGCTGGTGAGAGAGATGATGGCTGATCCTTTATTAACAAGATACAGGTAAGGACATGGAATGAATGTTTGCTGAAGTGTCATTTGTTAAACTGCATTTTTTTTTAGACCAAGGTGTGGTTATTATGAATGAAATACCAAAATATGTGAAAATTATTTTAAGAATTTGACTTCTTTATGTTGTAAAGACTGTTAGAAAGTCAGTTGATCATTGCAACACCAAACACGGCAGGATTTGCTGATGTGGTTCTGGAACAAAAGTTAAATGGGCCTCATGGCATCTGGATTGTTTCATTTACTAGTTTTAAATTCACTTTTTCTTTCTCATGCTAATCAAATAAAAAATCAGCAACAAACACAGGCTATTCTAGTATCCAGAAAACCTATGCAGTACAGTAAAGATACACCTTTTTTCTTCTGCCTCTTTCCAAAAGCTAGCCTGAATAAAGAACAGTATGTATGGATCACATGGTGTTATCAAAGTTTTTCTCCCTATTTCATCACTGCACTTTTTTTTTAACTTCCACAGTTTTCTAAGTGGTTGTAAACACTAATACTCCAGCATTAGATTTCAAATAATGATTTTGCTAGAAGACAAGAAGACACCAATTCTAGTGTCAATCAAACCATTTCTGAAATGTTATCATTCTGCTTTATTCACAGTGTCCTCATGCTGGATGAAGCCCATGAAAGGACTCTCTATACAGATATTGCCATTGGCTTATTAAAAAAGGTTATTTTTTTAATGTTCTCTGTAACCATTTTCATTTTTATCCTTTTCATTAAACGTCTAATCCTGATGGCTGATTAGTGAACCCATTTCAACCTACTGAAGATCTGACTTCCACCACTAACTATTACAGACTCAATGCCCTTAAATGAATATGTAAAATTCCAGACACTCATCAGGTTATAGATCTACGGGGTGATATGGGTGCTTCACTTATATATCTTCAGCTGTCCAATACTTCAACTGTCTCACAGTTTTGAAGTATTTTTAAAGAGAAGTTCCTAGTAACCTGTGTGCTCTGAAACTTGGTTTTAGCCTTGTATCTCAGAAAATAGTTTTTACTCTGGATGTTCTTGGTCTCTCTTCTAGGTTCAAAAGAAGCGTGGGGATCTTCGACTGATTGTGGCTTCAGCCACCTTGGATGCAGAGGTATAGCTCAAAGATTTGGTTTGAAATGAAGTGACCTTAAGTGGCAGCTCCAGTTCTATTTATATACAGCTTATCCTCCGTGCTGCTTGCTTCTTGTAAAGCATTACTGCTGTTTGAGTGGTGAAGAGAGGGAGTAGTACAGGGAAAAAAAATCTGCTGCAGTTAAGTTGCTGTGTTTGGTTTTCACTTTGTATTAGCGAAATTTTTTGGAAGTGAATTTAGGTATGAATCTACTTTTCATGTATTTATGCCTTTTTTCCTCTTATTGGTGGTGGTGTTTAAAAAGATGTTCTCTTGGCTTAATCTAGTCTCATAAGAGATGTTGATTTAACTCTGTTTTGCTGATTGCAATAATTTGAGACAACCATAGACCAGTAAAAATAAGGAATAAATGAGTAGATTTAATTCAGTGAGATTTTACTAGTGCCTTGATTGACTTGTAGCCTGTGGAAACTTATGTAACTTACTAAAAGAATTGTTAATTTAATTTTGAGTAGGAACAGAAGAAATAATCTCCTAGATCAGAGCAGCATTTAATCCAGACTGGTATTCTGTCTGTAGCAGCAGCTACAATAGGAGATGCTGTTTAGGGAGAGCATATGAGCCTGTCCACCTGCTGTGGGTCTGTTCTCTCTGAGCTGCTTCAGCATCTGCAGTGGTTGTAACCGAGATACTGGACAGTACATTCCTGCTGTTTCATTCTAGTGTATGTTAATGGACCTGCTGTTTGTTAATTTGTCTTTGAGTGTGCTTGGCGAAGCTGTATGTCTCCAGGACATCATGTCAGAGCAATTTTAAGATATTTGCAACCAGCTATATAATGAAGTACTTTATTTAATTTATTGTAAACCTGCTAGTTTCATCAAGGACCTCCTAGTTCTAGTAGTGTGGGATTTGTTTTTAAACCAAACAAACAATAAAAAACCGGTTTTACATTTACTTTATCTGTCACCTTTGATTCTGTAAACCTCAGCTGTGTGTCTTCTCAGCTCCCCAAGCAGAGCCCCAGCCTTTTCAGTGTCTCCTCACAAGGCAGCTACTTCATCTTCTTTATCACCTTCATTGCTTTTCTCTGTACTTCTTCCGAACTCCATTGTGTCCTTCATGAGATGTGATGAGAGCTTGCAATGTAGTACTGAAGCTGTAGGTGTACTGAGATTTCCTTTAGTGGCAAATGTCATCTGCTGTAAATCTCAATAGCATACTGTGCTTTGGTAGTACTTGCACTATTGTATTCTGTACTTTATATTAGTTAACATTACAATACTTTGCCTTTGCAAAATTTTAACTGCCAAAAATCACACATTTAAAATAGTTTACAGTTAATGTAAAAAATAAGATAATAGGAGCAAAATTATTAGTCTGGCTATATAAACATTTGATTAAATGCAGAAAGTTTATGGTATCTACATAATGGTTATAAAAATTGAGATGCATTATTTGGGTTCTTAATGTTGATTCTTTTGTTATTACATAGTTGAAATAGTTCATGGCAATAAATCTAAATTTATGAAGGTGTCTCATAGCACATAAATCAAAACCTTACATAAATCAGCCTAACTCTGCTTTTACAAAGTGAGATTTTGGAGTTCAGCAAGAGCTGTAAAATTTACTTACTCATCCAAAAATGGATGAGAATATGCAAGCCCTCCCCAAAACTCTTGGGACCTATCATTTCTAAGTTCTTCTTAGCTTCGAGTTCACTACTGTTACAGATCCAGTAAAAAGTTTATATATCTGCTTTTTCCCAACTGTATCAGATGATCTAAGTAATTTTATTACCTGTTTTCAATCTTTGCTTCTCAAAGTAATAAACATGCAAGACACTGTATTTATGCTGAATGCCTGAATCTCAGGCAGAATAGAAAGCAACAAAATTAAAATTTTTAAATAGGAACTTTATCAAAATACTGTCAAATTTCTGAAAAATAACCCATCCAAGTAGTAGTAATTTAACTTTGTCATGTCTTTAGGTTTCTCCCAGATTTCTTTTGAAGTATCAAACTGAAAGTTGTTGTTTTTTATTTTAATATAGAAATTCAGGGATTTCTTTAATCAAAATGAGACCGGTGACCCCAGCAAAGATACCAGTGTGATCCTTACTGTTGAGGGGAGAACATTTCCAGTGGACATCTTTTACATCCAGAGGTGTGTTGCTGTTTGATCTTGTCAGTAGTGATTAGGAGAGTGTGCAACTGAGGTATCATTTTGTCTAGGTTAGAGCTCAGAAATTCCCAACGGTAAGGAGGTGTAACACTCAATTTAGGAAACATTTGGGTATTGCTTATAGCACTAGACATGTTTTTAAGCTTACTGTGGTGTAAAGGGAATAAATTAATGGCTGAAGGCTGATTCCCAAGGTTGCATCATGAACTAAATGTGGTATGGCCAACATATAGTGTCCAAAAGCTAGTGCTCTGTTTGTTCCTTATGGATGTGAAGAGTCTGTTAGCTATTTTTCTCCTAATCTCTCTGCTATTTTCTCTCCTCATAGTCCTGTTCCAGACTATATAAAATCAACTGTGGAAACTGCAATGAAAATTCACCAGATGGAGAATGATGGTGATATACTGGCATTTTTAACCGGCCAGGTATAGATATAAGCAGGTTTTTTTGCTTTACAGCACTGTATTTTAATCTCATTAAAGATGACAAATATTTCTGCATTGGTGGGAGCAGAATTAAGCCAGTCCAAAAGACTTTTAAAAACAAAAGTAATTATGGTCTGAATCACAGAATGTTGGGGATTGGAAGG
>NW_010313503.1:0-1140 GCF_000700745.2 Antrostomus carolinensis
CTGTGCACGGGCTGCAGTGCTTCGTGTCTGCAGGTGAATGCCCCTTTGGGGCCGAGGACCCTAAACCAGGACAAAGCTGGATGTGGTCCTGGCCTTGAGCACTGGTTCCCTCCCAGCTCCAGCTCCTGACGCTGCCAGGAGACGCAGGCTGGGCTAGCAGATGGGGGTCAGGTGCTGGGTGCAGCCTTTCCCCAGTCCTCCCTGCAGCAGGATGTGCTGCTGTTTGTAAGGTATCTCCTAGAGACGCACCCTCATCTTGTGCTAGAAGTGCAGAGCAAAGGAGAGCATCTCCTCTGCTGTCCCCACCTTCCTACATGACCCTGCTCCCCTCAGGGGACCAGGGGCATGGCTGGCACCTGTGGCTCACTCAGCTGCAGTGTGACCACTGCAAGGGGAGGTGGCTGCCACACATCACTGAGCGATGCTCCCCACAGCAGGGGCTCCTGTGCCCACCCCAAAGTGCAGTCCTTGGGCCTTCAGCTCCCCCAGGGCAGGGCCACCAGGCCAGCCTAGGTCCCCAGCCAGCCTCCAGCCCCTCAGCTGCAGCACAGGCCGGGGTGACAGTCTGGGCTGAATCTTCCTGCCATGAATATCAGATTAAATCTCCCACTCGTGCTGGCTCGCCAGTTTTGCCAGCAAAGAGCAAAGCTGCAGCAGTCAGCACGGCCACACAACAGGTTTGCTGATGTCTGCAAATCCCCACCCTGGCTCTGCTCCCCGTGTCTGCGCCGGCTGCAGCAGCGCTTGCAGCGCCCACTGGGCGTTATCAAATGGACCGAGATGGCTGTTCCTGGGGCTGGCTGTGCCGGGGGCTGTGCCGGGGGCTGTGCTGGGGGCTGTCCCCTCCCCTGGAGCTAAGTGCATTTTTTCCATCCCTTGTCCAGTTCGGCCAGCCATGGGCCAGCAGACCCAAACCAGCAGCAGCACAGCTTCCTCCAGTGCCCAGGATGCTGTGAAGGGGCTGGGGTAGAGGGGGTGTGGGGGAAGGCAGCCCCCTGCCCCAGAGAGCTGAGCCAGGCAGCAGGGAGAGAATGTGCTCAAACCAACCATTTATTGACAGCAGGGAGCCCTCTCCATGCAGCTCACGGTGTCCTGGGCACCCCCTGCACAGCAGGACTGTGACCCTCAGCCTGTGGCTGG
>NW_010313503.1:1229-7254 GCF_000700745.2 Antrostomus carolinensis
TTCTCCAGAGCACACAGGTAGGCAGCAGTTCTGTGGTCCAGACCCAGGTTGTACCTCACAGCCATGGTCATAATTTGCTAGAGAGAGAGAAGAGAGCTGTGAGACCAGTGCGTGATGGGAGGGCCTGGGGGCGAGGGGAGGGCAGAGGACCCAGAGAGGAGGGTGCAGATAGCACCATGTGTGCAAGCACCAGGCCAGGCCCCAGGAGCACCTGATACAAGACCTGGAGCCACCTACGAGCAGATCTGGAAATGCTGTCTGACTGCTGCCCCACAGCACTCCCCTGGGGACAGACCCTGTGCCCACAGGTGGGCTCTACCCACGCCGCTCATGCTTCTGAGCACAGCGTGCAGCCACTTCCCCAGGGGTGGCACAAGACCCCCCACCCAGAAGTGCTGGCACCCACTGGCTCATCTAAGCAACCCTGGAAATGGGGAACACAGGTGCAGGGGGATGGAGAGAGGGACAAGGACCCAACACCAACAAGGGACAGCGCTGAGCATGAGGCTTTACGTGATGTGTGGACACAGCCACCAATGGGAAGGTGAACCCAGGCCTCATGCTGACCCACCATGAATGGTGACGGGGTGCCGTGGGTGGGCACCCCTCAAACACAGCACAGAGCCTCTGCAGTGAGACGAGGGGCCTGACAGTGGGGATGGGTGAGGCTGGGAGCCTGTGGAAGTACCTTGGCTGACTGCTCCATGGTGTAGGCCAGTCCTGAATACACGATGTCCTTCTCTGAGGCACCCTGAGGAGAACAAGTGAATGTCTGGTGGGAGAGGCTAGAGGTTGGCCCCCAGACCCATTTATGAAACACAGCCCCTCTGCTCAGTGCAAGTCCACCACAGGTGGTCTAAGCTTGGCTTGCCAGCTCTCCAAGCTGGTTCCAGCACATGGTGGCTCCCAAGGGACTCCCTGCAGCACCCTCAGATCGTAGGGCTGTTCCACCACACACAGTGTCTCTGCTCCATCTCCTCCACCAGTGGGATGGTAGCATGGGGGACTCTGTGTGTGCCACAAGCTCAGCTTTCAGCACAGGACAGCAGAGAGGAGGGTCTGGGAATGTGAAACAAGTGAGCCAGGACAACCTTCCATGGTTGTGGACACTTACAGCCACGCGGGCCTGGAACCCCGGGGTCGGGATGATGGGCATCTCCCCTCTGGTCTTGCCGAACCACTGCTCCAAGCTGTGCTGCACTGACTGCAGGAGGTGGTAGCTGGATTCCCGCTCGTACTTAAAGCTGAGACGGTTGTAGCTAACGTGGTTGAGGTTCTTCAGCCACTCGAAGAAGGATACAGTCACACCACCTGCATTCACATACACGTCCTGCCAAGGGCAGTACATGCTGCTTAGAGTGACCCTGAGACCCATGATCCACCTGGGGATCTCCTCCCCTGCCTTGGGTCTCTCCCCAAACCCTTGGGCTCTGCCCTCAGGGACTGGGGACTCAGACTCTGCCCTGAGGTTACTGGGATGGCTGGATTCTAGAGCCACGGTGGCTCTGCACTGCCTCTGAGCAGAGACACCAGCTGCTCTGACACCCTGTGGGATGTGTCACGGTTTGCTGTTGGTCCACCAGTGGCTGCAGGACACCCTGGTGCTGGCCAGGAGCCCTGTGCTCTACTGCTGCTGCAGGCAAGAACCAGAAGGGTTCAGGAGGGAAACCAGCATCAGAGTTGTGCTCAGGAGCTGGGGGCAAGGCAGGGAACAGGCTGACTGAGACAGCACCATCAGCACTGCCTGATCGCAGAGCCCAGCTGGAGCCACATCAGCACAGCTGACAACACTGTGTGGCCCAAACAGCCACCAGCCCATCATCCCCCCATGTGTGTGGAGATGGACATACCGGGATGACCAGGATGTTTCTTTGCAGGAATATCTCATGTGCTGCTGGTGTAGTGGGGCCGTTGGCAGCTTCTGCAATGATCTGAGAGCACAAGCAGAGCAGAGGTGAGATAGGTGGAAGAAATTAAGGAAGAAAGCAGGGACAGGCTGCTTTCCCTGCTGTTGGATCCCCCCACCAGGCCACTTCTGGTGGCAGGGCTCTTGGCACTCGCCTCCCCACCGAAGCTGTTCAGGTTGAACAGAAGTTCAGACCTCATGTTTTGCACAGAATTATTACAGGTTCAGGCTGCAAAAGACCTTGGCTGTGACAGAGCCCCGGGTCCCAGCACGCCCTGTTCCTTTGGTCCCTGGAGAGCTCACAGTGAAGGGAGGAAGCTGGTATTTGCAGCATCCCTTGCTCTGTTCACTCTTATCTGCTGCCTATGATTTTCAGTGCCAACGCTGTCACACCCAGTACCTTCGAGAATATCATCTCCCCTGCCCTGGGGGGAGGATCTGATACAGCAATGAAGACTGAGGATTCCAGAAGAGCCAGCCAAGGTCCCTCCAACAATCCTTGCTCCCTGCCGGCAAAGGGAAGGGCTCAGGCTTTACTCTTCCCCTGAATTATGTGACCTGCCACCTCTGCCTCAGGCTCCATCCCTCTAGCACAGAGGGTGAGTTGTCAGCGCAGTGATGTGACACCTCCCTGGGGTGCTGAGTGCCAACAGTGAAGGTTTGGCTGGACTGCTGCCACTCACACTGATGCAGGGCCTGTTGGGAGCGAGCAGTCTGTACCTTTGCTTTCACTCGGGGCGCATTCTCCCTCGTGAGCTGCTTCTCAATAGCAGAAGGAGGATGTCGCAGGGCACCTCCAGGATGCTGCCATCATAGGGCTCTGCTTTTGGGAAGCCAACTATGGTGCCATGGCCCTGGAAGGAGCAGGAGAGCCTGGCCTCAGAGCTGGGCTCTGCAGAAGGTGAGGGGCAGCGGGCAGTTCTCCATGGGTGGTTCAGAGACAGGCACTGACCACCCCCACCATGAACAGGGGCTGGGTTGACTGGGATCAACTCACCTGCTTGTAGTCTTCTAGCTCCTTGGGGTCGATCCCTCTGGGGTTGTAAATGGCTCCATCTGTCTCCCCAACACAGATGCAGCGGGCTCCATACTCGTGCAGGTACTTCATGGTGTGCAGCCCCACTTTGCCGAAGCCCTACAGGAACACAGAGCAGAGGTCTGGCAAGAGGCAAGTCATAGGGACAAACACTGAAAACTACCTGCTGCTTTGGTAACAGCCCCTCTCAGGAGCTGGAGCTGAGAAGCACAAATAGGAACCTCTAATCTATCAGGCCTTGGTGAATATTTTGGCTGAATGGAGACTGGGACCTGGCAGGGCAGAGATCTCCTTGGCTAGTTAGAGGGTTGTGAAAAGCGAAGCCCGTGGGATAAACGCTTCTAGCTCAGCCTGTCTTTATCACCTCCAGAGCCCCTGGACGCAATGTTCCAAGCACAGCACGCTGTTCAGCTTCTAAGAGCCACTCTCAACACAAAACAGATCCAGCGAGAAACACAGTCCCTTGTTGGGCACCACACAGCATCGAGGCACAATCTGAGCGATCCTCTGGCACCTCACACCGAGGGGCTGCGACTGGCTGCCACGGCACCAGCACAAGGCAGGGCCATGGGGGTAGCTCAGCTCTTCTTACAGAAAGAGATGATTTTGCACTGGCTGCCCCAAAGTGCTTGACAGCTTGGTACAGCTCCTAAAAGCAACACTGGTTCCTGAGCAAAACCATTCCCCAAACACAGCCAGGTTATACAAACAGCAGCTGAGGACTCCAGCCTTCTCATTCTCTGCCATGTCAGTGAAGCAGAAAGATGTGAGAAAAGGGAAGGGATGAGCAAAGGCAGGGCCATTCCTGAGGGCACTGTGGGCAGCTGCTCCAGGTGCTGCCTCTGTTCAAAGCCTGTTCCCCGCAGCAGGGAGCTGCATCGAGGAGCGAGTGTTCGGAGAAAAGCACGGAGTGCCGGCCCCGGGCAAGACTTGAGCCGCACGGTCTCCAGTTTATTTCTCCCTTGCAGAGAGCAGTGGCCTCCGCAGGAAACGGGCAGCTGCGGGCAGAGAGGGGAGTGGATGGGGCAGCAGCGCCTGGTGGGGAGCAGAAGCTCCTGGAGCTACAGCAGGGGGAAGCACCTCACCACGCTTGCGAGCAGGCCCAGGGCTGCAGGGAAGGGAAGGGAAGGTCCTTCCTGGCAGGAGAGGGGAGAAGGCAGGGCTGGCACCTGCAGGGTCCCACCGAGCTCCCAGGTGACTGCACAAGGCAGGCCAGCGTGGGCCAGACCCAGAGAGCACCCAGAAGAGATGGGGGCTGCAGGACCTTCACCGTGGGTAACATCACAGCTCGCTGCGGCCAGTTTGGAGGTGACAGAAATGTGATGTCACTGGGGTCAGCTCTCTCCACCCAGTCTGTGTCCTGCCACCTCTCTGCTCTGCCTGCTGTGCAGACGAGGGTCAGTCACAGTTCCATTTTATGAGCGATTTCAGACAGGTTGGCTAGAGAGAAGCCTTGGGAAAGCCTGTGTGGTGTGAGCAGTGTGGCATCCCTGGACCTCAGCAGGTCTGAAAAACTGCTCAAAGGTGTGTCAGCTGCTACAGGGTGAGGAGAGATTTGGGAAATCATGTCCAGGCAGCACTGAGACTGAAGCTCCCCTGGAAAAGAGAGGCAGAAAGATCCCAAGGAAGTGTTCTCTTTGGAGCTGTACCTGGGCTGAGCGCTCACCTGCAGCACAAAGGTCTTGCCAGGGAAGCCGGGGCTCAGGCCGATGCAGTCCATGCAGTCTGTGTTGGTGATGTAGTTCTCAATGCCATGCAGGATTCCCCGCCCAGTGGCAGAGTGTCGCCCGTGGATGCCTCCCTGGCTGATGGGCTTTCCTGTCACACACGCCTGGGCATTGATGTCCTGCGAGGCCGGGATGCGGAGAGCAAAGGTTAAGGTCTCACCTGGTGCAGGTCCTCTAGAGGAGGCTTCCCTCACCCTCCCCTAAGCCTCAGCTAAACCTAAAGCAACTCACTGGCAAAGGCCTCTGGGCACAGCCCATGACATCCCAGGCTCCAAACCAGCACTGTCAGAGCTTACCCGGTACCCCAGCGTGTGGGTGTAGGTGTCAGCGATCCAGGACATCTCCTTCTCCCCAGTACTGACATCAGGGGCCAGCACGTCAATCCCAGGCCCTGCTGAGGCAGAATAATCTGTCAGATCCTGTCTTTGTGATTCAATTGCTCTGCTCCAACCAACGGCACGTGCACAGCCAGGTGATTTTCACAGGCCGGTCACGTCCTTGGGCACACCATGGAGTCCCCTGAGCAAAGCGTGGTGCTGCCCCGGGGCCTCCCCAGCTTCCCTCAGGTATGAATGTCTTTGGCTTTCACAGGGTGTTTGCTGAGTCCCTTCCCAACATTTTCAAGCAAAGAGGGAACGTAAAGGTCTTTGTCTTGTGATCAGCACCCACTGAGCTTTCTGTAACACGCTGAGGCAGGAGAAACCTTCACTCCCCCCTCCGCCTGTGCAGGCCAGTGGGAATGGAGGGTAACGTGCAGGTGAGACCCCTGCCCGGCAGTACCTGGAGACAGCCTGGGCCAGCCCCACCGTGCTCAGCACTGCATGAGGCCCCCCCTGCTCCAAATGCACAGCACAGGCAGAGCGAAGCAGTGAACAGACAGCAGAGCACCAGGGCAGTGAGCGCTGCTGACAGGCAGCGAGTGAGCAGCAGCCTCTGTGCCCCTCGGGCCATGCAGCCGCTGCCCGCTCCCCTGCCTGCAAGCCACACGCTGCTCACAGAATGGGGACAAAACCACTCTCACCTATAAATCCCTTCTTTGCCATTTCTACAGTAAAATGCCTCGTTATTTTCTCCAGCTCATGTTCCTGTGCAAGAACAACAAAACACAGCTGTTACTACAGGCCCCAAGAAAAATGCCAGAGCCACGGTACAGCGCCTGGCAGCTGCCCTGACCCGTCTGTGCAGGGCACACCCTGACATCTCCAGGGAGATAATTCACAGCATCTGGGGACCCTGGGTCGAGAAAAAGAGATGGGTGAACTCCTGGTGCCTTTGCTCACTGCCTTTCCAACCCCTTGCTGATTTGCACCTTCCCCCAGCACAGCAGGCAGTGGCAGGAGCATCTCTACTCCAGGC
>NW_010313503.1:7273-8808 GCF_000700745.2 Antrostomus carolinensis
ACCCATAAAGCAGAGTTCACCAGCCCTCTGTCCCTGCCCCGAGCTGCTTGTCGCAGTCGCTGGGTGAGTGTTACTCACTCCAAACATCTCCCCTGGCTTGTCAGAGCGCATCGCTGTGATACGCTTGGAGAGGGAGGGCTGTGCAAATGGAGCGTGAGTTATGGGCTGTCGGTGGGGGAGGGAGAGGAGTGAACTCACCGAGTATCTCCTCGGATCGATCCTCACACCTGCCATGGCACCACCAAAAGGAACATCTGGAAAAGAGAGGGTAAGGCAGACAGATGTGCTCTGCCAGCTCACCTGCTCCCCCAGGGCATGACCATGGCAATCATGACCTTGTTGGTGAATGCAGACGAGGGGCCACCGCCTCCCCGCACCACACAGGGCTCCCCTCCAACGCCACGCAGCCTCTGCGGAGCGGAGCCGAGGACAGGACAGGATACGGACCCTGAGCCTGCCACAAACACCACCAGCCAGAGCCGAATCCATGACAACCCAGGCGCAGACACTGCATCTGAGAAGCACAATGCCTGATCCTCCCTGATTAACACGAACATCCCAGACTGCCAGTGGCATATTCTGCAGCAGCAGCAAGCCTTGTCCTCACACATCCGTGCCCAGAGGAACATCCTGCACTTCTAGAGCACTTCTGGTTTTCAAAGCATCTAACGAGCTTTTCTGAGTCACTGTATCATGGCCCCATCCCATGCCCAAGTCACCGGGCGCTTTCTGTCCTTACCCTTGTACTTACCCACGACAGCACATTTGTATGTCATTAATGCAGCCAGGGCTTTTACTTCATCGACACCGATTGAGCTGCTGAAACGAACCCCTGGGAAAAGAGAGAGAAGTGAAGAGTCTCTGCCTTTTTACCACAAATGGCACCGAGGCACTGTAGGAAAGGCTTTGACTCTCCTGAAACAGCAGCATCTAGTCACAATAGGTGATCAGCAATCATTCAGCCAGACTCCTTCCTCCAGCCCACTGCAGAATGGAAAGCAGCTCCCTACCAGCCCCGCAGACACGGGCCGTTGCTGTGGCAAGCACCTCAGAGGGCACAGGCACAGCGCAGCGGAAGCCTCGGGCTAAGGGTGAGGGGACAGGAGCCCGGGACCCCTCAGGCTCAGAACAACCCTTGTGGCTTTGAGGTGTGTTTAGGGCAGTGAGTGTGCTGGGATTAGGACAGGGAGTCAAACGCACTCAGGGGTGGCCACCAGCCACACTGTTCTGAGTCCTGGTGCGAGCAGCTGGGCTGCAGCGGAGGTTGGCAACCTGCCTCCCCCACCCAGGCATCCCTCCTCCTTCTGCAGGAGGCGTCTGAGGACGGCATCCTCCTGGGCACCGCCGCAGGCATCCCAACCACCACCGTGTTCCTGCGGACACCCCGCGCTCAGGCTCCCCGCTCCCTGCGCCAGGCGGGGGTGAGCCCGCACCGCCCCACACGCAGGGATGGAGGAGCCTTCAACACTTAAACGGGGCCTGTAAGAAAGATGGTGACAGATTGTTTAGCAGGTCCTGTAGTGACAGGACAAGGG
>NW_010313504.1:0-61403 GCF_000700745.2 Antrostomus carolinensis
GGCGCGGGCGGGTGCTGGCGGCCCCGCGGGCGGCTCCGGGAGCTGGCCAAGGTGCTGCGCTGGAACGGGCGGGCGCTAGCGACCTCCAGGGAAACGCGAAGAAGCGCTGCAAAGGCAGTTACCTTCTGCCACTGTGGAATGAAAGGGACAGCGAAATTTTTAATCGTAGCAGCACTCCTGCCTCTGTCAGAAAGGCTGTTGTAGTGTGTGTGTGAGCAATGCGGGTATCTGATTTGGGAGGGGAGTGCATGAGTGAAAGAGAGTTATGATAACCTAACACAAATAAAGCAGAAGTTCTAGTATCCTGACCACCATTTCGGTTTGGAGCTTCAACCAGTTCAGTTAGATTCTAGGGATCAGTGCTATCTCTTCCTCAAAGATTAGAGGAGTTGGAATTTCAGTGGGAGAGCAGAGGAATAATGAAAGAGAAAGCAAGGGTGCAAGACCCCCAGACTCGCGACTCACTGGAGTCCCAATTACACTTTGTCCAAAATATATTGCTATGGCATGATAATTGAGAGATATTACAGTCTCCCTTTGGTGTCAATATTGAGAGCCACATGGCATTGTCCAGCACTATTAAAAGATTCCTCCTTGTTGCCTGTAGTTAGAGATTTTCCTATAGTTTAATGTGTGGCAGTTGTCTCTTGTACTCCACACTGAATTTGCAAATCTACGTATAATGAAAATTAATATTGTAAAGGAAGGTGAATGTTTTAAGAGCTTTTATAATAAATGTCATTATTACATTTTTATCCATGTAAGAGTAACACAGAGAATCGAAGTCCCATAAAATGGGACTGTGAGTTTGGAGGAAACACACATGGAAGCTAGCAATAGACAGTAGCAGACAGATAGGGTATGTGGTTTTAATGCAAAGGTATTTGAGACCCGGATTCTCTGCTGATGGATTTTTTCTTTCTCCTTTTCTCTCTATCCACATGCTTTTCAGCAGATGCTGTGTAGTCTTTCTCTCCTTGTACTGTGCTCTGCACAGTCTTGGCATGTTTTCTCTACCATATTCTTATCAAATGCTTCAAGGTAGTTAAAGAGTTCTTTGTGTCATCCATCTCTCCATCCTGGTAGATCCTGACACATTAATCAGTTATAGAAACACTCCACAACATCTAGGATAAAACCTAGAAAAGGATATGTGTAGGTGTTGTGCCTGTATCCTAGTTAACTTATTGCCTATGAAATTGTAAAATGTAATGAGATGTCCAAAATCTCCTCACGTAGTTAAAGGTAGCATCATAAAATAGGGATCTGCAGAAACCAGACTGCTTGAATCAGTGAGATGACCAGAATGAAGTCGTGAAGAAAGCGATGAAACACGAGCCTTTTCTCAAAGGTAGTCTTATCATCTGACTCTAATGATATTTAGTGGTGTACTTCCTCTTTCAGCACTTTCCCACAGAAGAATTAAAACCAAGAGAATGAAAGTCCCCCTTGCTTTATGGCTGAGTGGCTGGGACATTCTCCTGAAAGAAATATTTTTCAAACCGCTGTTTTGCTGGGCTTCAGTCAGGATTTCATTTTCAAAATAGAACATGGCACTACTGGCTTCCTTGGGCACATCACCCTACTCCAAAAATCCTGTCCCTGACATTCTTCAATCGAAGTATGATTTGGTGGGCACACTTATTATTAGTGTCTCGAGGAGTACCAGATCATGTCTAGGCAACAAGGCAGAGGGAGGAATCCTGCTGGCACATCGTTCCATGCTTTGCTTTCCAATAGCCTGGTAAAATTAAACTGTGGTTGTTCTGTACATCTTCCTGATGGTAACTGGGATAGCTCTGTGTTTAGATAACTGCTGTGCAAAATTTCTAAGAATCTCACTGCACCGGACTTTTATTTTTCATTGAGTCTCAATAACAACAAAATTTCTGCAGGGTTAACAGCTCAAGGAATTGTTATAGGAACTCTTTTGGGAATAGTGCTTCATGTAAGATTTAGTCCGGATGATCAGCAAGTGGCAGTATGCGCTGGAAATCAGATCTACATGTTAAGTGCCAAGGTGAGATACCATTCTTTGTAGCCATGGTGCTGGTATTTCTTTAATTTATTCACTTTTAAATAAAATCATGACACAGAAATGTCAGAATAATTAAGCAAAAGCATTAAATTTTCTCATGTAGTTGGAAATAATTATGAACTAATACTTGATAATGCATCATATACCAGATAGAAAACTAGATTTAAAAAGTTGAAGTGAAACAATATCCAAATAACGTAGAAGAAGAAAATATTATCAGGGCATCTGAAAAATTACTCCTGTAACATTCATTCTGAAGAAGCAGATGTAACATGTAGTGGTTTTGCCAGCAGGGTGATATACAGGGCTGTAGTTTCAATAAGAAAAACCTCATTGGATTAATGTTTTGAATCAAAATCTGACAATTTTTAGCAACAGTTATTAAAACTTTTGACTAATTTTAATTTTTTGGTTTGAAATCTAATCTGTTTCTATTTTGACTTGACTCACCACAGAAGAAAGCTGTACTAGCTGAATTGAATGGCCACCTGGCTCCAGTGACTGCTGCCGAGTTTTGCACATGGGAGAAAAGTATGCTTATATCAGTGTCAGAAGACAGAACCTTTAAGGCAAGGAAATTGTAGAGCTGCACTTTTAAAAAATATAATTTAGTGAGTCTATGAAGTTGTCTTTTTCCCTTTAAATATTTTCTGAAGATTAAACAAAAAAATCTTTGACTTTATAGAGATCAAGATGTTCTTAGAGTTGCTTGGGAAATTATTGTAAAAATTCATTACTCTTTCAAAAGAACAACAGAGGTTTTGTATTTTCAGAACTTTCTACAGTGATGTGTTATGTTTGGTGATTATTATCATCTGGCAAATGGATATAAAATATTTTGATCAGCTTGGCTGTAACTGAAGTGTTTCAGTATCTGAACTGAATGAAAGCATTTACTTTTCAGTCTGATGACACTGGTTGAAATTTTTGCTCTCGGGAATATTGGTCTGGGTTATTGCATGCAATGGCTGGGTTATTGCATACTGCTAGGATGTTTTTACCAGGCAACATTTTATCTGATGACACCATGGATTGCTGCTGCTGGACATGATGACAATTGAAGACAACTTAGACAGTAAGGGAAATAACGAGCCTGAGTGAACCTAGGTTTATCTTCCAGGAGATGCTGGGGTGGGAACCTTGCTTACATACAGTTTAGTCTATTGTCCTCTATATGCTTCTAAAGACAGCCCAAAATTAGATTCTACAAGCTAAAATTAAATTTTGCTGTATTAAAAGTTTTTTGTTTTTTTTCTAAATTTATTTTTTATGTAACTTTTTGTTCTGGAGAAAATGTGATTTTGAGTTTTTTCCTGGTCTTGGACAAAAAACCAAACCAAACCAAAACACCCCAGGCAAACCAAAACCTAAAGATTTAATTAGAATTTTAGGAAATATTAATAATTCTGGCTTTCTGATTGAGTTTTTCTTGTTTAGTTTATGTTGATCTAAGAAATTAAACCAAGGTAAAAATGACTGAAGGAAAAGATCTATGTACTTCCTCTTATTAATTTAATGAAGACTTGATAAATTACACAAAATCCTAATGAATAAGGGTGGGGTTTTTTTTAACCTTGATAAATATTGGAGCTAAAATGACAGTCATATGAAAATACTTTGCAAGTCTCTCAGATAATTCAGTAAGTCTTCAAGTTTTATGTTCTCTGCCTGATTCTGCAGATCAGGGGTAATTCCCTGAGGACAGTCATGCTGGAGTCTATAATAGTTGGCTCTTGTGATTGCAGGACTTGCAGTATCCAAACCCTTATGCTGCCCTGGCCCTTTTACTTGGCTAAACAAGTCAAATACATGAGAATATGTTCAGATAAATTTGTGAAGCAAGATCTTAGGAAACAGCTTTTCAGAAGAATGATGTTTACATTCAGAGAAAAATGAAACATGAACAAAGACAAAATCTTGGGATCTAAACAAAGGCTCACAGCCATGTTTAGAAAGCAGGGACTGTCTGGCTGTCATCCCAGCTGTCATAGCTATGATAAACATCATGGAAGTATTTGTGGAGTTGAAGGATCATAGAAGTAGCAACAAGAGAAGAGAAATTTGGTTTTATTTTGATTTCTTCATTAACTATTAAGCATAGAATACATCACTTAGAAACAGTCACGTTAATAATGAAAGTGAACTTATATATGGGTCTATAGATAATAATAAATAACATTATTATTAATAATGACATCTTATCCCAGAGCCCAATATGAAAATTGTGAAATTATGCAAGCTCCCTGTGTGAAAACTAAAAACAGTTCAAGTAAGTCTTTTTGTTAATTTAGCTTAAGTCACTAAGAGATCAACCTAAGGAAAGATGATAATAAATACTTCAAATTACTTTGTGCATCCATAACAGGTGAGTTTCACCTTTTTCACTGTGGACAGTTAGCAATTAAATAAAACCCTACGTAGCTAGAAAAAAATGCTGAAAAAAATCCTTACCATATTGCGTCACTTGCTTACAATGGCTGCATTTCACAGTTTTCACCACATGATGGCCGTTGAAGTTTGTGTTTTCCTTAAAGATCTGAGTAGGTGCCTATCTTTACTTTTTTTTTTTCTTTTTTCTTTTTTTTTTCCCCCTAAAGGTGTGGGACTATTCTACCGGCCAGTTAATATATCAGTCAGCAGTATTAACGGGTGAGTTTTCTTTTGTATATGCACTTTTTCATAGCAAAAAAATCTATGTCTAAACAATACTATAAATTATTATAGAATTATTTAGTTGATTTAGTGAAAATAATTCTAGTAGACTAGCTAGCAGTAAACATATTATCCTTTAAAGCAAGTAACAAATATATTTGCCTTCAAAGTGTACTTCTGGGTCGATAGTAGTAGTAGTGTGCTTTCATCAATAGCTATTTTTGTACAGGGTGTGCATGTAACTGTTGCCATTTACTGAGATACATAAATGCAACTCTCTTGTTTTGTAGGTACAGTTCCACTGTCTGGGTACTATGTGCTTGTTTTCTTTCAAGTTTTGTGTATGGAAGGAAATACTTTAATTATACCATATGTAGATTTATTAATAGTGTCTGTAGCTGATGGCATATGCTGACTTTAAAAGTGAAAGCTACTTTTGTGGAAAGATGAGAGCAAAAGGAGGGAAGAGGAGCAGGGCAAGCATTGTCTTCAGTGCAGCAGGGACCCCTCCTGCTGTAGTACTTTTCCTACAGGAACCGTAGAGTTTTCAACAGGACCTGCTCAAACTCTCCTTCTGTTGCTCCTGCTTGTGGTGCTGGTTAGTGGTTAGTTAGTGGTGACTGGAGCACACTCTGGGGGCAGGAGCTGCGTGGAGATAGGGTGCTAAGCTTTGTGCATACATATTATTGGATGAACTCATGTAAACTAGAAGCTAAACTCCCATGGTAGGAAAGGAGAGGAAGAAGAGGTGACTCGCCCCGGTTGCCTGTGACAATAGCTTCCCTTGAAAACTTGCCTTATATCAGGGTTTGCAGGTGCAAGGCCATGAGAATAACAACAAGGGAACACCAAGGGAAAACTGCTGCCACAGGAGGTCTGAAGACCACGCCACAGCAGCCTGGGTGAAAAGGTGCAGAAAAGCACTGCCATGGCAGCTTGGGAGAAAGGCAGGCCACAGAGCTGCCAACGGAAAGCCCTTAACGACACACGGGCTAAGGCACATGAAGCGTTGTGCAACCGTAGGAATTGCAGTAAGGGCTTTTTCACCTGTCTTTGTGAAGAGGAGGATTAAATTTAATATCTGATTTGTGAATAGTCTGGAAATAATTTTATCTTTTTTGAAGCAGCATTTCCTTTGCTAAGTCTGCTAATTGATGAAGAAAATAAACAAATTATCACTGGATGTGCTGAAGGACAGGTAAGAATTACCCATTAAACTTAGTCTCTGTGTCAAACAGTCAACTATTATTAATATATCTGTCTATAAAAAAAACTTCACAATCTGTATACATGTTTTGAACTGTTGCAACAGTTATTTTAGTAAGCGTAATTCAATGTTTTGCACATAAATCATGTATGGTATATAAGACCTCTGTTACGAAATGGAAACCTTTCCCTGAAAACCAGGAAAGTTTTTAAGAGCACAATCAGTGATTATATAAGAGGAGTACACTGAGAGGCTATAAATATATCTGTTTCAAAAGAAAAAAGGTGAAAAATAGGATTCTTCTCTTTTGGCCAAAGAATGAAACAATGACAATAAATGGAAGATATGATTTCAACATGTTGGAATTCTAATCAAAATGTGATAAATGTGAATATGTTTTTCACCTCTTTTAATTTAATTTTAAGAATATATTTATGTGAGATTTTCTAGCTGTTTTCCTTCAGTGTTACTGTTTAGCGAATTGCAACGAAAATTAAAGATTTAATGATAGTGGTGCCTGAAAAGAGAAAGATATAGATTAAATTCATGTACATGACTCAGTGAGCTATTGCTTACAGGTTACCTGCAATTTTTAATTGTGGGAAATAATCTATGAGTTTTTTTTTTTCTCAAGGCATAAACGTGGGAATTATATGTGCAGTTCAAATTGGTAATGGCTACTTTTGCTAATATTGAATATATCCTTTGATAATCTTAGAAATGCATATAATTAAATTCTGGTCTAAGGTGAGATCACATAATAAAAATTCGTTAGTCACATCAACAGTTTTAAACATTGGACCTTTCATTTGTACTCATGTAAGCTTTATGTTTCATGTCAAAGGTTATTGCAATTGCTTTTTCTTTTTCTTGCAGCTTTGGATCTTCAGTTTAGTCAGTGATCATAATTATCGTTGTGTGACACATATCAACCTAAAGAAAGAGCAAGAGAAATTCTGCAATAAAGTGTGTAAATCTGGAAAAGAAATAGGTAACACTTTTAGAGTATTGTTTATGATATATTCTAGTTGTTAACGGCTACTGAGTGCATGCTTTTTATACCATGAGAATTTGTTATAAGTGATGAAGTTATGAGTCTCAGACTGTGGTATGGAATTCTTGCTGAAGCTGGTATGAAGTTGGGTATTGGCATATCTGGAAAGAATTATGCATGTATGTCTGTAATATAATCTTGGCCAATACATCTGCTTATAAAACATTGCATGATGTGAACTATTAAGTATTTGGGTTTTATTGAAGTCATTGCCTAAGGCTTAAGTGTGAACAGAATTGGTGCCTAAAATTTCATCCATTGTCTATGTGGAGTACCATTTCTCAGTTACCTTTGAAGCTTCTAGGAATCTCTCTTTTAGGAATCTCTCTCTTTTTTTTTTTTTTCCTTTTTTTTTTTTTTTTTTTTTTTTTTTTTTTTTTTCTTTTTTTTTTCTTTTTTTTTCTTTTTTTTTCTTTTTAATCCATACCAGTGCCTCCATGATATGATATTTATCTTGCTGTGATATTTCTAGTGGTGTAACACAGAATACTTATAAGTCTTTAAAGACTGCACTGGTAAGCTCAGCAAGGTGATTTCATGTTCCCAAATGAGGCATTCAGACTCCCTGCACACCAGCTGAAGTGAGTTCAGCTCCTCCTGAAGGCAAGCAAGAGGGAATTTTCTTTATGGAAAAAGAGATCTGGTTTCACTTGCTTGCTCTTTTTGTGGCTCCAATGACTGTTGTATTCTTAGCTGCCTAGTGGTCCAGCTTCAGTAATCCTAATCTAATGAGAAAGACTACTACATTTCTTGTTATTTAAAATATATGGATGTCACTTTCATCTTTGTATGTTTGAAAGAGTGAAGGAGTGTCTGTGCCAAATGCTGAATTCACTGCTAGTAGTTCCTAGGTGTGAACTGCACGTGCACAGTGGATTGGAGGCTCCTTGTGAAGATGAAAGAGAGGTGGCTTTCCATCTTGTTTTTGGATTTTCTTGTAAATTTAGTGTCAAAGGAATTTTCAGGCTAAGCAGAAAGGTACCAGTGTATTTAAAGGTTGTTGGAATATGACTTTCAGAGTCACTTTTTGATATGAACACACCTAAATTCCCTCAACTCCTTTTCAGTCCTTAAGTAGGCTCTTTGGATTTTCTCTCTCTGTGTTTGAAAGAAGACAGTACTAAAAAGAACGTAATAGTGAGGAAAGATATTTCAAGAGGGCTGACTCCTAGGATATATCTGTCTTTTGAAATAGCAACTTCTTGAGTGTGGTCTTAGTTCATGCTACTTTACTACTTCTGATTCTCTCTTAAATCCTATCTGTTTCCCTTATTTCATTGGGTTTTTTTGGTAGCTAGTATTGTTGATTGTCTTTCTCAGGTAAAGGGCAAAATACTTCCAAGCTTTGCAAAACAAACAACAGGAGACCAGAAGGATCAGTGGAAACGTCGTTGCCTATCCTCTTAATTGAACACTGTGACTTTTTAGTATGTTTCCATAACGAAGAAAACATGTAAGTCCTTTAAAATACCACCAAGTATTTGACTGGAATCTGTTCCTAGTTCTTTTTGGTTCTTGGATTATTTTCACTGCAACTTACTATTTTTTAAAAAAATGCTATAGGAGAATCAAAGAATGTATTTAGTGATCTGCAAGTTTCAGTGGCCTACTCTTAGGCAAATAATACACACAAACTGATACAAAGTTAAAACTGGTTTCTAGTCTGAAAAATCATTTTATAAAAATGGCATTAGGAATATCCATTTTAGCATCTGTTGATACCAGTTGATCAGGGAAGATCAATTAAAAAAATTAAGAAGCCAATTAGAATGAAAAAGCCAAATTTCTTTTTAGTTTGCTCTCCTAAAGAAATGTCTGATGCAGTCACTGTGTTCCTGTGCCAGTTTGCCTTCCCAATTTAAATAACTTTTGAACTACATAACCTATTCTAGACAAACTTCTGTTAGAGAGACAGACATTTCAAAGCATGATGTTTTTATTCCTTGCCATAGAATTGATTGGCCAGGTAGTTTTTTATTCTGATATTCTAGAGCCAGCTGCTATCAAGTTCCTTCCTTGCATAGCAAATTATAGCTCATGAAAAAGTTATCTCTACACTTCTGGATAAAACAGTTTGCACCTTGTGTAAGGCATGTTTTCTGTAACATTTTTAACATTTGCTTTTTCTGAAATTCAATCTCACTTCTTTTTCAAAGCCCTTTATGGCCATGGTTGCCTGAAATGGATCCACAGGAGCAGAAATAATTTTCTGGACTTAGATAAAATCTCTTTCCAATACCCACCTGGTACTTCCTGGCATTGTACATCTAAGGGCTATTTACCCGTTCAGCTATTTCATCACAGTTGGAGGTTTTCTTCTGCTTATATACAATGGTCACCATTAAATTCTTATATTAATCCAGTTCCATTATCTTTTGGTTTTAGAGTTTTATATTTTGAATTATTTTTTATGTAGTTTAATTTTTAAATTGCCATGTTGGTGCTTCTGATTTGTCTGAACAATTGAGCAATCCTTGATTTATTAATTTCCTGCCTGCGATGAAATGCAACAATACACCATTTTTGCAACACAGAAGTGCAAAAAATTATGGGTCTTATACTTCCCTAAGCTTTTTGACACTGAGTGATTTCATCACAGTGCATGACATTTTATTATTGTAAAGTGGTCATGAGATCAAATTCCTGTATCACTTGATATCATTGTTCATAATAACTTGATAGTGCCACTCTTTTATAAATAATTAAAAGAATTCACAAGTTGGATTAGTGTGTTACTGCCGTGTGTGAAAGTAGTGCAAACTGCCAATAAAACTATACAGAGGACATAGAAGTATCTCAAACTAGAGCTGAAAGTATCTTTCCCAGTTTGCTTTTTAAGGTATTTGACTGTTTCTGTTTCTGTTTGTTGGTTTGTTTTTTTGTTTTTTTTTTTTTATTAAAAAAAGTGTTACATCACTGTGGTGAAGAAAATAATTTCTTATACTGTCTTGCTATGAGCTCTTACATAAAATCAAGGATTGTGTTCTGTTCTTAGTTTTCAAGACCACCATTTGATTGAAAATTTTTACTTTGAGCTACAGGTTTAAAAAACAATGCAGTTGGTTTTTTTTTTGTCTTTTGTTGTTGTACTGGGATTGGTTTGAAAGTGTTAAAAAACCCAGTAGCTGTGTCATGTAGGGTAATAAGAAAAGCTTCTTTATCATACTCGGATATTTTTTTTCTCTTCTCTTTTTAAAATAGAACTTCTGCCCTGAATACTCGCCATTTTTTGATAGGAAGCTCTACTGGCTTGTTAATAATTGATTTGGCAAACTTTGAATTAGAAGGTTTTTTAACTTACAAAGGTATGATTATACAATATCTGACTACACTGTAACGTAATTGTTTTCCTTTGTTATCTGATATAAATAGTATTATAATTAGCTTGTGAAATAGCAGAATACAGTAGAAACTAAATGGCTTTTTAAAAACATTTTTCTAATTTATTTTTATATGCTTTTATGGCATTGCTGACTTGTCTCAGAAGATGTGTCGATGCTAGATTTCTGTAGTGGCTAGCAGTGAATTTTTATACAATTTTGCAGTTCATGAATGTTAAATACAAGGAATGTTATTGTACTCCTTTTCTATGTGGGGGTAAGCTAGAAAGCTATACACTGGATAGAATGGATTGTGGTGGTGTCAAATTAGTATAAGCAATTTTTTATTTCCTGTCTTTGTGATAGTTTTTTCTATCTGGAAATGCAAATAAGATTTTATAGCACTATGTTCTTTTTGATAAAGATTGTAGTGACCTCAGCATTCAGTTTGCTGGATCGTGTGCATTAACAAGGAAGGCAATTAATGGAAAGGTAAGTATACAGTAAACATTGATTTAATGGATGTTTACATTTGCAGTTATTTTCAATAAATATTAATTATGTATTTTTTTTACAGATTATAGTACACATTTGTTTTGCTTGATGTGAATTGCACAGTAGTTTCTGTGGAGAGGATTCTTCCTTTATGGAATCTACTAGTTTAAATAGCTGGGTAGTTTTATAGCTCTCACAGTTTGTGTACTGTCCAAAGTGATTAATAAGCAAAAGGTGAACACTATAAAAGTGCTTGGTGTGTACCCTGAATGACAAGAACGACCACTGGGGGAGAAGAGGCAATCTTTTCAGGGAAAAAAGATATAAGCATTATTGCACCTTGTTTCTCAAACAGATGTTAGGATGACCTGCTTCTGAATTCTTCAAAGAAATCTGTGAAAACTATTTGAGTTGTGAGAAAATTTCCGTGGAAAGTCACTAAAGGTGCTTTTAAGGAAATGAAATGAATCTTGTTTGTATACTGCATTTTTGATGTTATAATTTTCGTACGGAACTGATCTGAATCTAGGTCTTTCCACATACTTAACACAGCAGTGTTTCATTTTAAAGAAAGATTTTGTTTTAAATTCAGTTCTTAGCATATTCTCAGCATGTCTCTGAAACCAGTCTTTCTTCCATGTGTGCTTCTTTTCTCACAACTCTTACTGCAGAAATATCTGTATTGTAGAAGGTATTGGAATTTCTGTGACTGTCAGGTATGCAAATTTGTTAAGACATATTTAAACAACATAAGCATGTTCTTGAAGGACAGCGTTAACCACAATTTACTGTTTAATGCTCTGCAGGACTAAACTATTTTTGACTAATTTTCATAAACCTCACAAAGTGATTTAATTTTCCATTATAAATGCCTCAGTGCTAGAACTTAAATTATGAAGTAAATGGAGTGTTATTTTATGGCATAATTGCTACAGGTTTTATGCTTGATCACCTCAATGTTTGAAGATATTATTGCTGTGTTGGAAGTTAACCTTGCTGCATTGGTGAGAACTCATCAGAGTGATTTTCTCCGATGTGGAAATGAAAACAGTCTATCGGTTATTGCCAGGTACAGAATAACTTTAAATTTTTTTCCTCCTAGTTGGATGATGCATTTGTTTTCCTAACACTGAAGTGCATCAGATGATTTTGTACAGTGCTATTTGTTGACATGGTTTTATTTTACCTGTTTTTCTGTCATGTTTTTTTTTTTGTATTGAGTGGGAGAAATCACAGAGAGATTGAGAGATGGTAAGGCACCTCTGGTTGAGATGGTAAGGCACCTCTGCAGGTCATCTGGTCCAACTGCCCTGTTCAAGCAGGACCACCTACAGCCAGTTGCCCAGCACCATGTGCAAATGGCTTTTTAATATCTCCAGGGAGAGAGACTCCACAACCTCTCTGGGCAACCTGTTCCACTGCTCAGTCACCCTCACAATAAAAAAGTGTTTCCTGATGTTCAGATAGAACTCATAAGACTTTTTCTCTGGACCCTTCACCAGCTTCATTGCTTTTCTTTGGACATGCTCCAGCACCTCAATGTCTTTCCTGTAGTGGGGGGCCCAAAACTAAGCACAGTATTTGAAATGTGGCCTCACCAGTGCTGAGTACAGGGGGAGGATCACTGCCCTACTCCTGCTGGCCACACTGTTTCTGATACAGGCCAGGATGCCGTTGGCCTTTTTGGCCACCTGAGCACACTGCTGGCTTATATTCAGCCGGCTGTTGACCAACACCCCCAGGTCCTTTTCTGACAGGCAGCTTTCCAGCCACTATTCCCCAAGCCTGTAGCGTTGCATAGGGTTGTTATGACCCTAGTGCAGGGCCTGGCACTTAGTGTTTTTGAACCTCATACAGTTGGCCTTGGGGCCAGTTCAGATCCCTCTGTAGAGCCTTCCTACCCTCTGTAAGGGTCTGGAAATTATGGGGTTAAAAGTCTGAAACCTTGGTTAAATGTCTCAAACAGTCATCCAATGTGTTTCCATGATAAGAGGAAGTCGAACAAGTTGTGGTTGGAGAAGGGGATCTTGCAAAGGCAGGACAGCACTTTCTTGAGCCAGTTTCCTCATCTTGTAACCTAACCCAGTGAGTACAGGTTGGGTAAAATGCACTGCGCCCTGGGGAACACCACTTGTGACTGGCCGTCAGCTCCAACTGGTTTAACTCCATTCATCACAACTCTTTGGGCCTGACCATCCAGCCAGTTATTTACTCAGCAAAGAGTGCACCTGTCCAAGCCATGAACAGCCAGTTTCTGCAGGAGAATGCTGTGTAAAATTCTGTCAAAGGTGTTACTGAGGTACTTTACTATTAATGCAGATGTCAAATGGAATTGCATCAGTATTGATGCCTGGGGTACTTCACGAGTTACTGGCCTCCAAGTAGACTTTGTGCCACTAGCCATCACTGTCTGGGCCTGGCTGTTCAGCTGGTTTTCAATCCACCTCACTATTTGCTCATCCAGCCCATAATTCATCAGCTTTTCTATGAGGAGACAGCGTGGAAAGCCTTACTGAAGTCAAAGTAGACAATCTACTGCTCTCCCCTTGGCTACTAAGCCAGTAATTTTATCATAGAAGTTTATCAAGTTGATGAAGCATGACTTTCCCTGACTGAATCCATGCTGACTACTACTTTCTTGTCCTTCACGGACCTGTAAATGATTTCCAGGAAAACACTGACATCTTGAAGACAATAAAACCCCTACAATATACACTGAAGTGAAGTGCAGATTTCAGTGCTTATAATACAATAATCTGTGATTATTCACAGAAATGGGATTTAACATATAAATGCAATGGTCTGTAAATTGCCAAGTCTTGTGTGTGCTGCTGGATATCTGAGCTGATAACTAATCCACTATGCCTGATTTGTATTTATGAAAATCTTATTGGGATCACACATACACATACACAGACACACTCAAATAGCTAAAAAGGAGTTTTGACACCTTTTCCTATTCTGATGCTTTTGTCCACTGCATTGATCAATTTTTGTGCTTGGTTTTATAACTTAGGTGTTCTTTATTGGCAAATTCTCCATTGTGTAAGGTTTTAAAGAAAAACTTGAAAGAACCGTCTGGTAAAACACTTGGTAAGTATAAACTAACCTTGAAATTAATTAATAAAGTTATATTTTTAATAACAGCAACCAACTCACAACTGGCTGGTGCCTAATACAATAAATATATTTATTTCTGATTTAAATATATATGGCATTATATTTCTATTTTATTAGGAAGAATTTTATACTTCTAGTAGCATTTAATGTCCTATATATGTATTTGTAGTGAAAATGATGCCAATATGGTATTTTTCTTCATTTAAAAACAGTCCTCTGAGAACTTTCTGTGGATTTTCAAAGATTCAGAGTGCAGAATAAATGTTTACATTTTTCATAAATAATTATTTTTTCATAGCATGCAATACATTTTCCTGTATAATTTGTCATTTCTTTCTTAACTTTGATATCTGTCTTAATTAATTTAATCCTGAATAGTCCTTTATCAAAACCTGCAAGTTTCAGAAGTTAATTTTTACCTCAAAGTTCTACTGCTAAAAAAAATTATAAAATTCTGACTTCCAGTTGCTGTTGAAGCACCTGCAACTTCTTTGCTTAGCAACAGTAGAGCAAAGTCCAAAAAATAACCACAAATTAATTTTTTCATCACCGCCTTTTCTTTAGGGAAGATATAAAAATATAGGTAGCTGTAGACATGGAGAAACAATCTGTATTTACTATATTGATTGTACTTGTTGGACCTGTTAGAATGGCAAAGGCTATACTTTTAGTGTTGTATGTTACTCTGAGAATGAAATCAGAGTGTTTTATGTAGAATTCCAGGCTGCTTTAAACACCCAGCACTGATGCCTGTACCACCCTTGTTGACACCTCACACTCAGGTAGATTAGGTGCTGTAAGGAAATCCTATGGTCTTTCATAGGAAGTGGTACTGGGAGCTCTCCAGAAAGGACCCTTTTCTGCCTTGTTGCTACATAAAGAGAAAGGATAGCTGGTGAGAGTTGAAGTAGCTGCTATCATCATCATAGGTAAATGTGCCCACGAGATCACTCCCATTGCACCTGAAGTTTTCCCCTGGGAATATCAACAAGATTTTCCCCTTTACGTCATTTATTTAATTAGATTGTTTCTACTGATACAAAAATGCTCATTTTCAATTTTGGGCTGGAAGCTGCCCTTCAGGCTTCTTAGCACAGCAGTGTGAATGCAGACATTATTAATGATTTAAAACACGTGAAAAGCCAAACAGTTATCTATACCCACCAGCCAGTTCTTTAATGATCTTTAGATGCATTCCATATTCCAAATATAAGGTGTGAATGTATTATTGCTACTGCACATAAAGTCTAAGCATAAAATAGGCAAATATGAAACACATTTGTGAATGAATGATGAAAAGAGTTCCTCAGAACAATGTTCTTGTTAATTCAAAGTTTAAAGAAGTTGCTACTCATTGATGTCATTGGAACAGGGATGTTAAACAACATATCAGTTCGTATTTCTTTCCTTTTCTCAGTAATCATTATTTTAGAGTGATTGGTCATAAATGTGTTTTGTAATGTAAGGAGACATCAAATATTTCTACTCTGCTAGCTTAACTATCTACCTGCCTTAACTATAAAAATACAATATTAAAGAAACTTTTTAATGGAAATTAAATTATTTTGCTATAGGAGTGAAAAGCACAGTGAAAGATCAGCCAGTGGTTTTCCATAATAAAATTAAGTCATCAGGTTATACAGCAGCACCACAGTGAGTAGATACATTATTATTTTGTCTGTTTATTGGTGTGTGATATTTTGTCACATAATAGAGCCATATAGTCTCATGACTGTGAAATTAATCACGTGCAAAACAGATACGATGTTATCAAAATAATTTCAAAAATGTGTTGTAAACCGAAATTTTCACAGCTTCTGGTCAGTGTCCAATTTCCTTTCAAAATCTATATTAGGCATTCTGTCTCTTTCATATAATTAAACTCTTGTTTTTTCAGCTTGCAGAAAGAAATGTCTGAGAACTTTTTATGAATGAATTTTGACCTTCAGAATGCATTATCCAGCAAATAACTCACAGAAAGCAAAACTTAGGTGCAAATGCAAACATTAGATCATTAGAAAGTTGTCTTGTTGTCATCTTGTTGTCAAGTGTACATTGTCTTAGGTATTGACGTTACATAGTAGACACAAATAATAAGAAGGAAATAGGTTTAGGTTTTATTTGAAACAAACTATTATGCAATATTTAATATTTCGTATAGGAGAGTCTGTGTTCTTTCTTGTAGAATGACCATGTTTTCTTCAAATAATAACCTGAAGAAAAAAGAGGTATCAAAGTGGAAGGCCAGTTGTAAATGGTAGGTAATCTAGCAACTCCACTAGAGGAGGAACAATTTAAAATGAGGATAAATACAGTTCTGTTGAAAATATGGCTTGTAGCTGCTTCTCTTATTGGAACTTTTTAGTTTGGAGTACAACTGGAACTAAAAAGCTTTGTAAATTTGCTTTAAAATGGCTGCAGCAAGTGATTGATCAGACCATAAATTCAATTTGAATAAGTCTTACATGCGAAAGAAAATATACACATCCATTTTCTTAGATTTTTGTTGCTAGAAAGAAGAACAGGTGTTAAATATGGTTGGAGGCATAGTCCCAACATGTTCTTAAGCTGCAATTCTAGTCAGAAAAATAACTGAATGAGGCACAGTGAGACCGTGATTTCAGATCATGTGCCTCGTTCATCCGTAAAATCATGTTACCTTAAGCTATTGCAAACTTACTGTAATTAATTTAAACAGAGTATACATAATGGTACAATTTGACCAGTGGATTCATCATCACTATGAATACAAAGAATGAATGTTTTTTTTAGAGCTGACACTTTCATGTTAATTGGTGTAGCATATTAAATGGGGATATTGCACACATTTTTTCTCTTTAGTATTACATAGTCTTTGTTCTATGTAGTACAAACATAAAAGTAAAGAATGATTAGTGCCATTTTTTTTTTAAAACTGTTTCTCAAGCACTTAATATTTCAAGACTAAATTTTTGTGATCCTTGCACAGAGAGGAAAGCCTTTAGATGAGCATTTCAGATAATTTCTGGTTTGGTTTGCACTATTTTATGATAGGTTGAGCTACTTAGCACTTTAATCTTTGTGTGGTTTTTTTTAGTATCTTGTTAAGTAGATGGTCAGTGTGATTCTTATTTATACATATGGAGATATTTTTCATATTGCTTATTGTCACAACAAGGTAGAGTTTGTATTCTTTAAATACTTTTGTTAGATGTAAGTTTTATTTTATGTGCAAGTCCATGGTAATTATTGATCTCATGAATTCATAACAGTTGGTGATAGTAGTAATTTAAGTATGAGAAGTTAAAATTCATTCTACCTCTTATCTTGGATTTAATATAAGTTTTCAAGAAAATATTTATATAAAGATCTTCAGAATAGCTCCCAAAGCACATGTATTTCATAACTGAAATTAAAATGTACTGGGTTTAGATATTTTAATATTTTTTATTTTCTTTCTCTTTTTCCTTCTTTGTAGTAAAAATAAAGAATATCCATTGGAAAGTTATCCTCCAGTCAAATATGAGAAAGAGATATCTGTTACTTGTAAACCAACCCCAATTTGTTGCATTCAGTATTCTGGTATGTACAGGCTTTATAAAATGTACGGTTGTGTCAGTGTGCAGTAAGAAAAACAAAATGTGTTTGTTATGCTTTATTAAGACCATGAATTTACCAGGTAAATTGCCAGAAAACTTTCTGGCAATACCATGTATTGTTCGATCATCATTTTTTAACTTGCAAAACCATGCAAACTGCTAACAAGTATGCAAAAGGATTCTAATTCTTCTCTGATTTTATGTTTTGTTTCGTTTTGGATTTATTCTATGACTTTCCCACTACAACTTGCAATTTAGCAGTCTAACAAGTTCTTTCACTGAAGAATTTATTATCCTAGACTTTTACTTAGTGTCATTAGGGTGTATTAAAAGCTGAAGTTTTGTTTTGAAAGAATCAGAATACTCCTATTTCTTATGTAAAGGTTATTCAATTTGTATATATTAAAATATAAAAAATTAATTCTTCCATATAAGCCAAAGAAATGTATTTTTCTTAACTGCTTTGGAGAAGTGAGTCTTGTAATGGGTTTAGTTATTTCCAATCCATACAAATATTACTATACCAAAACCACTTCTTAGGTTAGTAATCAAATATATTACCAAGTGTGTAGTTATGTCAATGTACACTCTGCAAATCACAATATTTTCAAAGTATTTAAAAATTTATATCTTCATAAATATTTTGGGGACAATAGCAACTTTCATCTTCAAGAACTTGGAACTGCAGCTTGGAACAATCTTTCAAGTAGTCTTTGTGAAGTATGAATCACAATAATTAATATTATGTGCATCTTTAAATATTGTACAAAGAAAATTATATAGAGCACTCTTCTTTATAGGTGATGGAGAGATGCTGGCTTGTGGCTTGTCAGACAAGACTGTACTGATATTCAACTCCAATCTCACCGATACACATAATGTTTTTTCAGGTAAATTTATGAATTACATTAAAGAAAATAGTATATAATTGAGTTTTACTTAAAATGGCATAGTAATTAAAAAATTCCACTTAACATAACCTTAAGAATGGAGGAGATGGGATATTGCTGATTCAGGAAGTTACTTCTCTGATTGGTTAATTTTGTTCTGGAATTAAACTCCCTACCAGATTTTTCCATTTCTCAATTTTCTGGGAGGTAAATAGTGATGTATCACAATATATATTGCAATCTGCATTGCATATGTATATTACAATAATTACATAGAATAATAAAGACAATATATTGTAAAGATAATGCATGTGTATATTGCAGTAATATATTATAACAGATTATTAGCCAAAAAAAAAAAAAGGCTTTGATGAGTTGGCAACAAATATGTCTGATTTGCAGCTTCAGACTTCTAAAGAGCAACTATTTGAAAACAAAAAAGAATATTCCTACGGAGAAATCCATATCTGCAAAAGTGTATGCATGTGAACGATAGGACAAGGAGCAATGGGTGTAAGCTGGAACACAGGAGGTTCCGCTTAAACTTGAGAAAAAACTACTTTACAGTGAGGGTGACAGAGCACTGGAACAGGCTGCCCAGGGAGGTTGTGGAGTCTCCTTCTCTGGAGACATTCAAGACCCGCCTGGACGCCTTCCTGTGTAAAATTGTTTAGGTTCCTGCTCTGGCAGGGGGATTGGACTAGATGATCTTTCGAGGTCCCTTCCAATCCCCAACATTCTGTGATTCTGTGATTCATTACTTAACATTGTAAATGAGCCTTAAAAAAAGAATTCTAAATTTCTACAAGAACTTTCTGTTAAATTTTTAATAACAGTAAATGTTATGACTTAAAATTCATGTAGCAGGACTCATTTACTGTGGAAGTTCATAATAGAAAATAACTGTCATTTACTCGCAGACTTTAACGAGTATGAAAGTACACTATTTTAAGTTATCTTAGAAAATTATTTCTAAGTAAAAAACTCTGACAACTGATTTCTGAAAACTGGGTCTTTTTAAGTAATTTTAATTGCATTTTGTGGAAGCAGCTGTGGCCTTGTGACAACTAATGGAGGTAACATCACTGATCTTTTCCTCTTTGTGTAAGGAAACTGATGAGAACACACATTGTGGGCAGGGTAGTAAGGTCGTCTTTCTTCTGTAATAGTGAGTTCATAAACTTTAAAAAAATGTTTTTCTTGATGTATCACTGGCTAATTTGAGCAAATTTGTGCAGGGCACATAAACTGTAGGCAGGAATAGTGTTTTGAGTTTTTATTAACATAATTTTATTATTTAGGTAGTACTGAAACAAAAGCGGTAATTTTGTGCAAAGGGACCCTATGTATCTGGAATATATTTAACTTTGTTTTAGAAGATCAGGATTTCTAAAAATGCAATTAACTAGAAGAGATAAAAATTCTGTATTTTCTTCCCTTATTTGTTACAAGCATTAGAAAAATTATGATATGGTACTGCCACTGTGTTTGGTACACAGCAGCTTAAACTTGTGCCCAAAAAATTCAGTGCTTCTTCAGATTATTAACACATCTTTCTTAAGTAATCTGTAGCAGCTAAGATGTAAATGATTTTCAAGAACTTTAAAGTCCTTTTTTTTTGGTAGCAGGGCTACTCTGAACATGAAGTAGAACATAAATGTTGCAAAATTATTTAATGAGGCTGTAAATTGTCATCGTACAGTAAGTGTTCTGTAGTTGTTTGCAGTTTGTCTTTTGCATCACAGATCCATCTTCTCTTTATGTGAACCATTATCAAGAAGTTAAAAAAACTGGTTTTAACTTGGATGTGTGTAGAGATTATGTGCTGCAGAAAGGGATGTTTCAGTTCTGTGAAATACTGATAAAAAAAAAATAAATTTCAAGGCAGCATAAACTTATAAATATAACTGATTATAGAAATTCATATTTTTGTAATGCACCATCAGGGAGGAGTGTTGTAACAACAGCAATTTTAGTATAAGCCTAAGTTATTCAGTTTTGTTCCCTGAAGTGCTCAGTTACAGTTTTAGGTAGTTCTACATTCCTCTTCAGTGTTAGCTCTTCAGGTGTCTGTGTCCTGTAGTGAAGTGCAGGTAATGTTGGCCAGTTGTAAAAGAGCTACAGCCAGCTTGGCCTTTTTGAAGAAGTCTTTTTGTAAAACCAGCTGCAGTCCTTTTCAATGTTCTTCAGGACAGGGGAACCCTGAGCCACACCTGTTTTGAAGCTCACTGGCCCCTTGCAAGCCAGCTGGCATCTCTTTCACAGTGCTTTGGGACTGAGGGACCTGGAGCACAGAAATTCTTAAGCTTTTTGCATGGCTTTTCCAATTTTCCAAACCTCAGATTTTCCTAAAGTTTCTCATGTTCCTTACCACTTTGGAAAACTGTTTTGTATATTCTGGTAAATAGTTTGGGTTTTGTTTGTTTGTTTGTTTCCTTTAATGCAGATGATTCAAGGCTTCCAAATGGTTTTACAAAGCAAAGCCCCCAAATAAATTTTTGTGTTGGGAACAAAATAAGTATAGTACTTACATGTGTACTTGTTTGGTACCTATGCAGTTTTGTGGTGAAAATTCTAGAGGTTTTTGGTAACTGAGAATTAAAATAACTGTTTATAAGCCCTTTAATAGATATAAGTTATCATAGAAGATCTTAATTGCTGAGATAAATTAAATTAGTCTTCCTATAATTTAAAACAATTGATTTTTAAAATATAAAACTTGAGTTGACTAAAGAGAAAATGTGCACAAGAGGGCAGCATAAGAACTTTGAATGTTTTAAGGCTAGGTGAAATTCATCCATCAGACTGATGATTCATCCATCATCTGAACAGATTAGAACAATATGGGCCAAAGTTTGTTAATTTTGTTTGACATATTTTCTTCTTTTTTTCACCTTTTCGATCAACATCTGTATAATTTTAGATCAAATTAATAATTTTAGTTATTAACTTTAGAAAAAATTAATAACTGGTTTACTGTTACCATTTTTAACCCAACTAATTGAAGTCTGTATTTAATATTTATTTTGCTATTGTGTATAATTATATTAAAACGATACAATTAACTCTGGAGAAATGTATAAATTCAAGAAATGGGATTCATATTTCCATTATTATTTTTCTTAGGTCATGATGGTGCAGTTAACTCTGTTGGCTGGAGTCATGACAAGAAGTGGTTAGTTTCTGCTTCAGAAGACAGAACTTTAAGGGTCTGGTCAGTCTGCAATAATAAACCTGCCCTAGTTCTGGTAATTAGAAACTCCTGTCAGTTTGGTTCACAGAGGACACTGTTTTGCACTTTCATCTACTCAATTTTAACAGTTCTGTAGAAGGAACATACAACCTTATTTTCAGAGCTACTGAGTGGTGGTGATTCCAGCTGATACTCTGATTTGGGTGGTCTCCATTTTCTTAAATTAGGCTTTTATCATGACAATATATGAAAGGAAAAAAAAACTCCAACCTTGGTAGACAAAACTAGTGGGCATGTCTGGAAGTTTTGGTTTTATTGTCTGCTCTGTATATTCTATTTTCACTATCTCAGTTCTGCTTGACTTTATAGTCTACTCCCCAGTTCAAATGGAATTTTAGAATATGAGGCTAGATTGTATTAGATTTAATTGACTACAGATACTATTAACTTCAGTGCCAACTAATTTAAGTAGAATGAAAACTTTATTTTGAGGGTAATAGATGTCAAAAATAGGAAGGGCCACTGCACAGAAGGTTAAGAGGGAGACTATGCCTTAACACCAGGAATCTCAGACAAAAAATATTCCTTATCTTAGAATCTATTCTTAAAAATTTACTTTGCATTTTAGGGCAAAGAAATGTTCCATAAGACTGTACGCTTTGCACAGTTTTATTTTATGGATACATTTATATTGCTGTGTTGTGGAGCTGAATTTCATCTATTAAGTTTCCATCTAGACACAACCAAGGATGACCTCAAACGGTGAGTACAATTTCGCATTAACAGACCAATGAAAGTCCTTGTACTGTTTGATCTGGGATTTTTTGGGTGATGAGGTGAGCTGGGAGGCAGGAATATTACAGAAGTAAAAAATTGAATGAATAGTAATAGAGAAAAAGAAAAGACATTTCAAATAATACAGTGCATGCCGTAACTGCTGCAAACACTGTTTTACTGTTACCACTGGGACCTTCTGCATGTTTACATGTTAGTGTGCATTAATGTCTTATGTTTGAGTAGCTATTGCAAATCTTTCTCTTGTGGGAATATTTCTACCTACTCTTTCTTTCGGAGACTCCAACATGCTGTGACTGTTTTCTTCCTTCTCTGTCAAATGGAAGTAGATCACTTTCATAATCGTCACTGACTTCACAACTGTTGTATTGAATCGAACTACTTTTCTTATCATCCTATTTTGTCATTGTGTTTCTTCATTGTTAGTCATCCTTCATGCACTTTTTACTAATACTATTCTATTATCATTATATGGCTCCTTCTTTCCAACTTGGAATCAGTTCTTTTATGAAATGTCTGATATACCTTTTCTGTTGTTGTTTATGATTGGAGCTAAAACTGTCCTTGTACTAAGTTTCTCTGCACTTCATTTGCTCTTGCTGGTTTTCAGCAGTATTTGTGTATATGAGACTTTGTTACATTCAAATATATATACATGTATGCAGGTATATATGGACATGTTTAGACACAATAGCATTTAAAAAAAAACCTTGAAGAGATATTTTTCTTTGTCTGATATTATGACTTTAGATTTTGAGTGAAAGGATATACAGGATTAAGGTTACAACATTGAAATCTATTAGTTGATAATGTGAATGGTGTGTCCTGTCTATTAATGATATTCAACAGTACTGGGCTGCATCTTCACATAGGAAAAAACTGGCCTATTTCCTTGGTAGTTTTGCTGCTGCACAGAAAAACATACTAATCACAGGCTTAAATATATTTTCGAACAGGAGTGCTTTCCTGGATTGAGACATGAACCTGGTAGGTGGAATTCATTGAAGCTTTAAATAGTAGTACAGAAAAGAAGAAAAAATGCCAAATTATATCACTCCTTTAAAATACACCTTTTTTTTTAAAGAACAGAAATTCCTTCTTATTTGAAAAAGTAGCTAATGGATTATGATCTAAGTTATGTTTATAAATTCTTCAAAATGGTTAATTTATTATGGTTTTCAGTCACCTACTTGGTTTTACAGTTCATCCACTGTCATTTGTGTTTCTTTATCTTCCATTTCTGTTCAAAATCCTTGATGAAGGGTGTTGTTGTGGCTCTTATTATTTCAATCATATACTCTATTTGGAATGGGAATACAGTAAATAGACTGGAAAACTAAATACAAAGGAATACAGAATTTCCTGCTTTGATTTTATAGTAAATGTGTTACATTAGGAAGATAAAACTAATAGAATAAAATGAAAATACTGAAATATAGACATAAGTTCTTTTGAAATAATTTTTTTCCTCTTGACTTTCTTTCCTCATAACTGATTCTACAGAGATCTCATGTTCTGAAGTATTTACCCTGTAGCAAAGTATATAACGTACAGGAGGAACCTGAAAGGCAGGAAAGGTGATTCCTGTTCCTGGTTTTGCATGAAATCTGTTCATAGCATTAACAAGCAGTATTTGGAAACTGAGGCAGACAACTACTTCTCTCATACCATTCTTAACTCTTAAAATTTATACAGGCAATCAAGGAGGAACTTAGAAAAAGAAGATGGAGAACAATATTCTGATCTTTTTCGATCCTTGCCTTTTCTGATTATTTTTCAGTTTTAAGATTTAGTTAAAGGTAATTTTTCCTTCTATTCATGGGAGCTTAGGCATTAATAAGGAACTTTTATTGTAGTATATAATGTGCTGGCTCTAGACATTTCCCTTTTTTTTAAAACAAATACCCATGCCTCCCAGAGGAAGTTATCCAGTAAGCTGAAGAAAATCCATACTCCAGTTCCTGTTGTGGAAGACTTGTCTGAACTACCTTTGAGCTAGTTAGTTCAGAAACTAATGGTAGTATGGAACTTGATGTGACTGTAAAACCCACTCAAGCAATTTTGCAAGGACTTGGGCACTGAACAGCTGTGTTCTGTGTTGCTCCAGTTGCTTTGTTAGAAGCATAAAATATCCTGGTTTAAGGCTGTTAAAGTATGTATGATTGATTGTGCTTATAGCAGAATTTTGTTATTGCAATGCTCTCAGTATTTCTTGATGCATTAACACTAACTCAAAAATATGCAATTAGACTCTCTGGGATATTAATGTAATGCTAAAAGACCAAACAGACAATTGCAGACATTACAACAAATCCACAAAACAGTCTGAGGTTTGGTGATATATATCTATTAAAAAAGGTATTAAAGGTTACTTTGCTTTGACATTTTCTTGTAGATTCCCTCCAGTTCACTTCCCAGCATTTCTTTCCTTTATGGAGCACTGTATCATTCCTTTTGTTTATCACAACTCTTTCATTCTGCCTTCTGAGTCAAGTTTGGAAGAATGCTTGAAGGGAAGTGATTCAAGAAGATGCTAGATCTAACCCCAAAGCATGCTTTATACCCCTAATTAGAAGGGCATGGCAATGCAGTCTGGGTAACCAATAGATTTGCTACTGTATTTCAGAGGTGAAGACAGTACAATGACAAATCGCATCACTGTTTCTCTGTGGAGAGTTTTCAAAGAACTCTCCATAAGTATTAAGTAACTAAGAATCACAACAACTTAATTAAATGGTTAAATATTGGTTCAGTTGTAGAGGTGAAACTGAGAAGTGGAAATAAGAAAAAAGAATGTTATATTCCTTACTGGTTTATTTAAATATATCCTTATTTAAAAATGTCATAGAGGAGATTTATTGCAGTTCTGGGAATAGGATACAGATCTCCTGACTTCTGCTTCTATGATTAATCTCAAAATGATTCACAAATTAAACAATTTTCTTTACATTCTCAAAAATTATGAACTATTGAATTTCTACACTCGTCAGCAGTTGTGCTTGCTGATATAAGTGTAACTATTTGCTATTCAGTTTGTTGTTTTTTTTTTTTAATTCTTAATTTCTAATTCACATAAGAATTTGAGCAGAACAAAACATCTATGGGTTGTTATTTAATTTTTAAAGTTTTATGTGTTGTTTTAAAGATCAATATAAGCAATTTGAAAGGAATTTAAAAAGGAGAAAATTGTATTCCAGAAACAGAGCCTTTTAAAGCTATTATATTTAGCAACTGGTTGCAGTAATCATACATACAATAAGGCAATTAATGATAAAATATCTACTCTGATGAAATAGGAAACTATACCAGAACATATTATAAATGGGTAGAGCAAAAGCTGTGCTAAAGTGGGTTTAAAATTTAGTATGTCTAATGAGACATAAGAGAGTGTTCATTTCAGTTCTGAAAAGTTAATGTTTTACAGGATAATTATTTTCATGCAAACCACTTTAAGCCACTTTAAACTTTTTAAGTAAATGGGCTGCACAGACCTGATTCAGCAGTATGATAATAAGAATATTCTAAGCTTGTTTCCTTTGAGCTTTAGCCTTTAGAGCAAAGAATTAACACTCTTTGTTTTTTGTCAGAAGCAGAATGGAAACTAGATGAGAAGTATATGAGTCAAGATGAATTCTAACAACACTCAAACAACAACCATCTCTTAAATGCTTTACATTTTCTGGTGCTTGTATTTTCTTATGTCTAAGCTTCATTACATAGGGTCAGTGAATGACATCCACCCTCCTCTGTAGTGTAAAAGAGAATATTTTTCAGTTATGATGGATTGTATGCATTCCAGAAGATGAAGTGATTATTTTTGTTTTCATGTAACTGATTTTCTTATTTTACTGAACTCAAGGCTGTGTCTGGAAATGTATAATGGGACTACTATTTGAAGATTAGTTTTTACAGTGCATATAAAAATGCTTTTAACAGCCTGAAACCTTATGATCTCTTATACTGTGATGTTTGATGTTGTCACTTAGTTTTGACTTTGTCATGTGCAGCCATTTTCCTTAAAATTTTAATTGTCAGATCTGCATCCAACTGTTTTGTTGTTGTTGCTCTTGGTTTTGGGATGGTTTTTTTAGGTGTCTATTTATCTTCTGGTTTTAACATAGTAACGTACTTCTGTGCATTGAAGTTTTTGTGTGTCATCAAAATGATTCTACTTTATCTGTTTCTCCCGAAAAATGCTTTCAGCAAAGGACTTTTGATCTGCTGGAAAGTAGAGACATCAGTCTCTGCAATCAATGCAGGGAGTGTTTTTATCTTAGAATCTAGTTTTATATTTTATTTCTGAAGATATGCCAGTCTTCTGAAAACAACTATGTACTTTAAATGTATTCCCCAAAAATTATTACATCCCCAAAGTATGCAGTATATAAGAGATTACAGAGATTAGTAATTTACACTGTTGTCAGGATTCTGTTTAAGGCCAGGCTGGATGAGGCTTTGAGCAACCTGATCTAGTGGAAGGTGTCCCTGCTGATGGCAGGGGGATTGGAACTAGATGATCTTTAAGGTCCCTTCCAATCCAAACCATTCTATGATTCTATGATTCTATGATTCTATGATTCTATGATTCTATGATTCTATGATTCTATGATTCTATGATTCAGATGTTCTAAGGCATTAAAGGAGGACAGAATTGTAGTTTTGAGTATATCAACACAAATGTTATTTTATTTGGGTACCTGATCTGTAAGATTGTCAGCTAAGATTATGTGCTGTACATAGAATTGGAGAACCAGAAAAAATGTAGTAAGAAGATATTGTTCATCTATTTTTTTTTGTCTCCATCACAAGATTTTCTGTAGCTTGAGGAGGTGTTAGTCTAATTTAAATGATTTTTAGGGTGCATTTATGCTACAGTAGCCTCTCCTGTGTGTGGCAGTGCATTCATATTGGAAACAATGTAAAAAATTACTACCTTCAAAACACTACCCCCCCCTCCCAGTTTTATTGCTGAGCTGGGCATTATATATTATAACTATTATATATTATAACTATTATATATTATAACTATCTCTTTAGATAGTTTGGGTAAGTGGTCATACCTATGTCCTCATCTGACCTCTCACACCCCCCCAGCCTGCTCACTCTGGGGGCACAGTAAGAAACACAGAATATCTTAATGCTGTGCAGACACTGTTCACTGTTTTGGTCACAAATGTAAAACACAGTACCATACAAACTACTATGAAGAAAATTAACTCCACCCCAACCAGACCCAGTATAGTTATTAACAACTGTGTTTATATTCCTCAGGTGACTTCTTCTATGGAAATCACACTCTTCTTGCCCAATATATCCATATCCATATCCATATCCATATCCATATCCATATCCATATCCATGGAGGAATGTTTTCTGTTGGCTTTGGTAGTTTTAAGATCAGGACCATGTTGTCTGTGCTGATATATTTCAGTGGACAGGAAGATCTAAGCAGTTTGAATCACAACACAGTTCTACATTCTATAAATAAGTCTGAAGCCATTTTAAAGGACTTGGCATGTCTGCAACATCTGCATGGAGCTGGCAGATATTCCATAGGACTTGAGGAGTCCAGTGCATGTTGGGAAGCCAAATTCCTTTGGTAGTGTGTGATCAGCCCCTTGTTCTGTTCCCATCTAAGTGGAAATCATTATTTCCTCACTGTTTTCTTTTCATTTTCTTTCTTATTGCCCCTATAATCAGCACATGAAATGCTATACTGAAACTAGTGGTATTTCTATTTCTGGTTTTTGATCATAGATACTTCACAATTTTTTTTTTTCTTCAACAATTTCAATATACATACAGGATTATTTTAGTGCTCCAAGTTGATGGAAGATCTATCTTAGGTATAGGAATATCATGTTTCTTTTAATTCAAATTAGTTTTAATACCAAGTTTTTTAATAGAGTTCAGCAATGAGTCAAAAGGTCTGTAATTTTTAATAATGAAAGAAAGCATTTTGGTGATTCCAATGAGAGTTTACTGATGGTCACAAATCACAACTTTTTTCATTAACACTATCATTCATTTGATATTTTTTGCAGATACAAGAATAGAAGTGTTTACAAATTGGTACAGAAATTTTCCATGGCTTCGACCATGGAGATTACCAGCCTTTCAGCAGTAAATGATTTCTACTCTTGTATCCTTCATATTTCTTATTTCCTTCATAGTTCTTTGGATTTAATGGCATGGAAATAACTTCAGTTCTAGTAATTAGCATTTGATTCTTTACTACTCTTTATCTTTTAAGTAAAAATGATGCATTTTTTTGTGGTATTGAACTTCAGCCTTGAACATACACTTTTTGGGACTGTATGAATTTTGGTGCTGCTTGTAGAGCAGTAGATATGACAGAATCTTGATATCTAATCTGTTACCTTGTCTATCTATATGCTTTTGTTTGTTTAGATCAGTTTAACTTTAACACAGAGCACTGTGCAGATATTGTACTTACAGCTGGCAGCAACCGAGCATTGGAAGTTTTTGACCTCAACGCAGGCTGCAGCACAGCAGTGATACCAGAAGTTCATACTAGATCAGTTCATCAGATCTGCCAAAATAAGGTATATACTTTATTGAATTTTATTTGTAGTACCACTACAACTCCATCAACAAATAAATGGAAGGCTAAACATATAATTGATAGTAATCAATAGTTTTTTATATGTTAGGGAGGATGAGCAAGTCATGTCTGTGTGATAAAAGCACCCAGATCTCATTTGTTCTCTAGGGTAAGGCAGGGAGCAGTGAGAATGACTGAACAAGCTTGCTATTAGGGAAGTGTATATTTCCCTTTGCCTTACTTGCTCCAGACTGTAATACTATATTTTAGCAGGAACTTTTCCTTATGTAACTGTTCTCTTATGGAGTTGAATATGAAGTCATCTGATTTATTCTAAAAATTCAGAAACAGCAACGACAACGAAAAAATGCTCAGTACTGCAATAGAATAGATGATTTAAAACCCCTCATCCTTGTTCTTTATTTTTTCTTGAAGATTCATTTGAATGCTTGGAGGTCTTATGATACCGTACATGCTGGAATGCCTACTGTGTTAAGTTTGGTTGAGTGTGGTTCTTCATTCCCAGTTGGAAAGTCCTAGCTGCTGTGGGTTTAAAACAGTTCCTTATTACTACTTTTGTAGAAATCTTTGTGGGTTTTCCTGAGAGATGTGATCTGGTAAAACATTTAAAATTGTTCTAACTATTTCAGTACTATTTGCAACACATCTAGGCTTAAAGTTCTGTCTTTTCTTTTTGCTGAGTCAGCTTAGTGGCTTCAGGTTATTTAATCAAGAAAAACTTTAAAGCTGTAGGCGAGTATTCACTTGGGAAAAAAAGTAGAGGTATGTGGTATAGCAAAGAAAACTGACCATTTTTGGAGAAAATTATAAATCCAGGTTCTCTATTTTTTCAGTTACATAAAGTATTAATACTTTAGATAAGTCAATGGGAAAATTACATATCGACTATTTTGTTGCAGTTGTATAGTTTAAAGCTGCTAGGCATAGAAGTATGCAGAATGCTGTGTGTAAATTACATCCAGTTTAAAGTGTGAAACATACTGGAATCTAAGGTTAGCTAGTGAGGAGAGGTGGTACAATAGAAGCAAATCTGTGGATTGAAACAGTTGATGCTGAAGATCCAGTGCCTACACAACAAAATTTATGGAAATTTTCCTTCAGACTAACCCTAGTCTTGTCTTGTGGAATGGATGATCATTAGTGATTGCAGTGTATATGTTGAAGTGTATTTTCTGGTTAAAATTCATGCAAATCAATTCCCAAATTCCGAGACCGCTGTGTGGTGCTACCTGGACCGTTGTAAGTGAAGGATGATCAGGAGATTTCTTCTTTAAACAAACAAATAAACAAATCTATTTAGAAGGTCCTGCAAAGCACTAAGGAAGGTATGTTCCAGTGAAGCGTGGGAGAAACCTGCTAGCAAATTATATAGGATGTTCTACATCTATGTTACACATCTATGTTTCTACATAGATGAACAGCATGGTATTCTGTTATTTCTGATTTTGGACATCAGCAGCTGTAAGCAAGTACATATAATTTGCAATGTAATGACTTCAACTTTAATTTTTTTTTTGGTTCATTTTAGAGATTGTTTGCAAGAATTGGCAATATGTGAAATTCATCTCAACCTGAATTGTGTATTTGATTAAGCTTATTTTATAATTTGGTATATGTTCTTTTCACAGCAGACGTTGTCTGATATATAATAGAAGAGTATTCTGAATCTTCCTAGTTTAGCTGGAAATATTGCAAATATGTATATAAAAATATAAATATATATGTATATTAATATAAAAAAATGGCTGCACTGACTGTTACAAAGTATATCTCTTAGAAGATGATGGGGTGGGACACCCATTTTAATGTAATTTCTGTTTCTTTTTAGAATTCTAGTACTCTAAAAGTGAAAATATATTTAGAAGATAATAAGTCTTGCTACATCTGTATGACATTAATCAAGCAGCGTAGACTGGGAGTGAAAATTAAATAAACTTGTCATATTACTTGTATGTGCATATAAGCTACTGCTAAATCAATGTTTCTGTGAAGATACTCACAGATTATCCGTATGACACTACAGAAATCTAGAATGTGCTATAGGGAAATGTTCAGAGGAACATTCAAACATTTAAATGTTCATCTGAATCGAAGAACTGTTTCCTTACTCTCTTGTCTAATTTCCTGTGGCCTATTAAATAAAATTAATTTAAAAGTCTTGTATCTCTCAAGAATCAAGAATTTTTTTGTTGTTGTTGTTTTGCTTATCAAAATCTAGAGTAATTGCAATGAAGCCAGAGTAGAATTCTTTATAGTTGCTCCTCTTGAAATATGCCCAAAATATACTGACTAAAATCATTGAGTTTACCCACACTCCCCCAAATTCTCTGATGACCATAGATGGTCAGAATAATCACTGTACATTTAGTAGAGAATAGCACATCCCTTGTTGCAGTGGCAGTTATCAGTGTGATGATCCAGTAATGGTATGTTGAAGATGATAAACCACCCTACTGAATCATTTACTTGCTACCGGTTATCTTTCTTTAGCAGAGTTTTGAATCTTCCTGATTGTAATCAGGTTGTAAAATCAGACTGTATCCTTGCCTGACATATTCAATCTGCAGTCTCTGTACAGATGTAAGTACAGCTGATGAAAACTTGTCCCTTATCTGAAGCTTGAATTATGCAAGGTAATCTCTATTCTTGTTAACACTTTGTGAAATATCACAGATGAATGTTGAGTACATAGTCATATAGTGTACATATATAGAATAAATACACGGAGTGATTGCTATGGTAGTCTAGCAAATTGCTGCAGTGGTCCCTATTTTCAGGTGAGGTGTGCATCTGGTGGTGGTTCTGCCCATTCTTACTGACTCTTCTCCCTCTTTTTTTTTGACAAGAACAGTGGCAGCAATTAGGTGGGGTCTTCCAGCTTGTCCTCTATCTTGTCATTATTCTCCCTTTCTCACTGGCAACCTCTGTGATGACTGTTCTGTCTCAAGCTTCCTGACAATTTGCTAGAGCTCCAGAATAACCAACCTATGGTTGAAACCTGCTTCTCTGATCCTGTTTCTGATCCTGTTTTCTCTGATCCTGTTTTCTCTGATCACTTGACCAGTTTACATCTCCAAACTTATTTTACTAGCTGAACCTAGGCTGTATCTCTCTATATCATTACAGGTGCTCTGCCTTTGCACCTATGAGTCTTCACTTCTCCACCTCCTACAACCTCTTACTTTTCTCCTCCTTCTTGTACTTAATTTCCTCACTGTAGTTGAATCCTCCCCCTGTGCCCCCAATACTGTCCCAGTCATCTACAACCATGTAGATTACTGTTGTTCCCAGAGCTCCTTTGCCCCAACTATGTCTTCCCTTCTCACCTCCTTGAACTTCAGTGTCCTGCAAGGGTCCAGAGGAGGCAGATGCAAGGACTGGAAGGAACTTGTTTTGGGGAGGTAATGGCCATGAGGGAGTAGAAGGATGCAGGGAAGTGAAGAGAGTGGCATCAGTAAAACTCACTCCCAGAAGGTTGGGAATTCCACTTTAGTATGAAGAATATTTCTAAACATCTTTAAACTAAATGAAGTAGCTCAGTTAGAGAGTTTTCCCCTTTTAAAATCAGCTTTTAATGCAAAGGATTACTTCAGAAATGGAAAATTCAATAGTACAGTGATGAAGAAAAAATATAAAAATTACACAGAGGCTAGGGAAAAATAGTCAATACGGTGACTCTGAGCAGAGAGAAATATAAGAAAAAAAATCTTGCCTGGTAAATCTTTAAAGATAGTAGTTTCCATTTTTGTACTAAGTAAGAAGCTGCCCTATGTTGAGACATTTATTGTGAGATGAAAAAGAATGAATACAGTGAAAATATATCTGCACACTAGCCTCTCATAATGATGGAAAGTGTACATTGCTGTACTTAATCTTTCCTTTATATTTGTTAACTGTAGGAATAGCCAAATGTCTTAATACTACCCTGTTCGATTTAGAAACTTTAAATTTGAACAGTGGTTGAAAATCACTTATGTCTACATGTACATGCTGATTATGTAAGAATGCAACACTGCATTATACATTTCCATCTATCGTATTTCAGTGACTTGATTGTGTTTTCTTCAGGTCTTTCCTTATATTCTACATAACAGTATTCTGTGTTGTGAATTTTTGTTATTTTCTCAACATCAAGGAAAGGAAATCAGAGCAAGAATGGGAGACATATTCTGAAACTTATAAAAAGGCCATTTTAGAGCTAGACTTATGAGACTGTGACAAATTTAAAGTACTGGATGAAGAAAAACAGTAGAAGGAAAGAGGAAGTTGGGAAAAATTGTAACAGAAAAAAACTCACCTAGGGAAGAAGGTATTCTGGGTAGTGTACTTGCTACCAGATTTTTGTTTATATATTTGTATTACCTGTGGCACATTACTTCCTATTTGTTATCTACTTTAGATTAGTACATTTATTTAGGATTTGATATATAAAGAACCCTCAGTCCTGGATCCAAAATAGTGCAGCTTAGCTTACTGAAGTCCAGGAGGGGAAACCACAAAAGACATGCCTAGCTCTTGAAGCTCCATATATAATTGAAGCTTACACAATTAAATTGCTTGCAGAACTTTGGGCTTTATACTGCTTGCTTAGAACCTCTATAATCTTGATTTAATTGAGCATATTCATGTTTATTATTCCAAACCTCAGTGTATTTTTGTTTCCTTAAAAAGCAATTTGGAAATTCACCTGAAGTACTCAGGGCATACCATATAATGATGATACAAAGCTTATCTTTCTTTGTATACAGGTTCTTCCAGCAGCAATGAAACTAGTTAAGCATCCTTTCTAAAGGATTTTAAGCCTATGCCCTTAAATATCACCTTCCAAATCCACCAGGTAACTCCAATTTGACTATTGTGCTCTTTATAACCTTCACCTCCCATATACACTTTCAGTTTTGTTCTGTATGTTCCCTAAGCATTCCTCCCCTATCACAACTTTATCTTCTTGTCATGTTCTTATTATTAGTTGACTGTTCTAAATTACTCTTGTGTTGGCTGCCTAATGGCTTGTCAAACAAAATCACTTTCCTTAATGGCTGTGCTGGTTTGAATTTATGTCTGCTAATTACTCATTTACATATATCTTGTGGAAATGTAATTATCATAAGACCTTTCTCTCTCTGTCAGATTAGATTTAAATAGTGAAGCAAGTTAAAAAAATTCTGGATGGGATCAGCAGACAGTACAGTTGCATAAGCATCATTTCATCAGGAAACTGGGCTAAATACTTGGTCCTTTGGAGATGTGATACTGCTGCAGGTTCATGTAATAGCTTACTTTTCAGAGAGTTTGCTTAGGAGCTGGTGGAAAGAGGTTCATTGTTCCCCTCAACCTGAGGAAACTGATGGAAATCTCCCACTTTTCAGTGACAGGCTGGTGTTGAAGGACCCTCCACTTTTTTCCCTGAACCTGTGTCTGGTTTTCAGACCTTACTCTTAAAACTGCTTATGATATTTTAGTGCAGGATGTTATTACACCCAAGTGATGTTATTGAGCCATTTTATACCAGCAAATATTCTAAGCTGATAATAACTTACATTGCTGTAAGTTATTTTATTCAACCAGTGATTTCCAACTTGATGATTTTGGTCTGATACATAAGATCACTTAATGAGAATCGATTATCAATGATTTACCAAAGAATTATGTGACTTTTCATGGTTCCATTGCTTTGCGTACTAAATTTTAAGAAACATAGTAAAATGAATTGATTGAAATATCAAAATTGTATTTGTCTTAGAGTTTAGGCACCTCTAAGATACAGAAATAAATGTCAATTTGAGATCAGACCACAAAGATTCAGAGCTTTAGTTTGAGAAATATGTTTGTAGTGCTGCAAAACATATTCTTTGAACAGGAATCTATCAGTATCAACCAGCAATATTTGGATGGTATTAGCAAACACAGTTATAATTAAATTAATTTTCAGAGAAACAACAAAGTTTCTAATTTTCTGCCCACGCTCTTTTGTTTCAAATTCATTGGTCCATTAATTAGGAAATGGACATGATGTGAAGGCTGAAAAATATAGTGGGAAACTCAGAATTTTCAGTCAGTTAACTTTTTCCTAGCCATAGTGACAAACCTGTCTGAAGGTATGTGCTTACCTGGAAGATGTGGAGTTGTTTCTGAGACATCTATTGATTGATGCCTTTAGCATATACCAGCTGCTCTGTTTGGATTATATCAATGATGTTCATATGGAATTAGTGAATGAGATAGTGATTCTGTTGAACCATGTCCTTCCTGGGGCCAAATTGTATGTGGAAGTTGCAAAGTAGTTAGTCTAGAGAGAAGCTGAGAAGGAATTTCAGTGGTGGATGAAGAAGATGATAGGGTATAGGCAAGTGATTTGTCTGTCAGGTTGAAGAATATGTTGGAATATGCTACTTTTTGCATTAGATTATCATAAATTAATGGACTATAAAAACACAAAGAAAATAAAATTCAACTTGCATATTACTCCAACTAGTATTTATTGTCTTGTCTTCTACAGTAATAATCAGTAGCAAATGTAATTTGAAGATACAAGTACACCTTTATGTTAGAAAAGTAAATTACTGACAAAATGTCGGGGCAGGGAAGGAACAAAGGGATTACAGTTTTTGTTACCTGTATTACTGTTAGTGTATTCTAAAGTAAAGGATGAGTGTATGAAGTAAATGGGTATGTGTCTGTATAACTTTTTGTATTGGACTCTGTGATCATTGCTGACTGAAGAAAGGGATGGTGGGTAAAAGTTTCAAAAACACAAAAAGAATGGGTGCTCTGTAAATTTTAACAAATACTATCCTTTGGAAAACTGCTCTTTTTCTCTTTTACAATTACTCTTATTTTTTTGTAGTTATACACAGCTAATGTGAGAATGCGTAGACTTTGTTGGGAAATCTGTTGCACAATGCATTTTAGTTCATCTATTGGAGCAGGCTGTGGTGATCTTTAGTTTAGGAAGGAAATCTGCTTAAAGCAAAGTAAGTGAAAGCTCCTTATAGTTCTTTTTAATTCAGAGTACCCCACTTTGTCTTGCTGTTTGGGGAATTCTTTTGACTAAATACTACAGCATTTTCCAGTTATACGCCAGTTTTCATAACGAATAGAAGATTCCTGGCAGTCAAGCACTGATTGCAGGAAATGACCTTGAGGTTTCTGTGATGTATTTAGCCAAATCAAGAATGTGAATGGTAGAGAAAGGAAAGGAGTTTTAACTGTTTATATATAGTTCCCTGGAGAAAGATGTTTGTAGCCAGCAAGAAGGCCAGGATTTGCCAATGCGGATGTTAAAAAATCAAAGGTTTAAAGGTAGACTGGATTTAATTATTTAAAGGTAAAAAGCCAAAATCAGCCCTGTTTTGAATAAAAGCAATTGCTACTGAAGTCAATGGAAAGTGTGTCCATTTATGCCAGGGCTAAACATGGCATAATGAAATGTTGGGCTACTCTGGTTGTCTGCATTATGTAGTTTGACTTTGTCAAGATAGTTAATTCCTTAAAATTTTGTATTTGTTCTTTTCTTATTTCTCATGTAGATTAAAATTATAAAATTATATTTACAATCTGAAAAAAGTACCTTTAAACTATAAACTGTTAGAATGGTCCCAGCTTGTGTTACATATGTGTATTTTCTACTTTAATGTGAACATATTTTTGACTCAATATTCATTCTCTGAGTGATACAGTCTTCTAATTAGTTGATGAAATCTATGGTTTGCTAGGGAATGGCCATAGAACATTTCATTTTTGTGTAATTGAGCAATATTTTGGATATGTCTGTGAAAGAGTATAAAATATTTAGTTTGTCTTGATATGAAACTTCTTTGACATGAAGCTGAGCAATATTAGTGCCTGGTATGGTTTGTTGCCCCCCAGTAATAAGAAAGTCTTGAATGAAGGTAAAAAATGTAACCTAAACCTTCCTCTAAGGACCTGGGAAAGTATTGAGGTCTTACTGCTTTTAAAGGGTTTTGATAGTGGTAACCTCAACCTTTCTTTGAAGACCTTGTAATGACTGCAAACAGATGTGAACTTAAGGTAGGGCATATTATAGGGAGAGGCTTTTGGAATTATAGTTTTTGAAGAGCCGTCTTATGAAGAAATGATGGATAACAAACACATAGGATAGGTCCTGGAAGTTTGTGTGAACTGAATCTTGTCAGCTATGCAAAGTCAAATAACACTTCTGAAGTTCTGATTAAATATCACTAGGAATAGATGAATCCAGTAGCCCAGTGGAGTTGAGAATGCTCCTAGGTGCAACCTGTAGTGAGGCTGAGCTTGTATACCCAACTGTCACGTATATGCATATATGCAGAGCTGGCCACCCAGATCAACAGAGACAGAGGCACTTAGCACTCACGCAAACACAAAGATCACCAACAGCCTCATCCTTTTCCTCTCTTTGTCTGATTAGGATGAAGGTCTTTTAGTGGGAAATATATACATAAATACAATGTGTATTGCTACAGAATCTGGGCTTAGACACAAACTGTCCAGTAACTGGCCTTGGATCTCTGCAGTCCCCAGCTGCTGGAACCTGGGCATGTGAACCCATGTTCTGGCGTTTGGCCTGAACCCTGGTTCCTCTGGTAGCCAGGTCTTCCAGATGCTTTACTCCCCAAGACACATGCATTTGTGTACCTGGCTCCCAAGCCACTTTACCTAATGCTGAACAGTCCAACTTGAAGTTTGATAGCAATCACACACTGGCTTATGCACCCACACTTGCCCCTCACTTGCTCCGGTTGTTTGGACCACAGATACTTGGTCCAACATCAATTGCTGGCATTTAACTTCATTCACTCCAGCCTTTCCAGTTCTTTGCCCCCAGACCAACAGGCAGTCTGATCCAGGGCCCCACTCCAGTTGATGGCACCCAGACCCTCACTTGCTCCAGGGCACACAGGCCTCTTGTTGTGCCCTATCCAGTTACTGATCCTCCATATACATATATGCTGATGAGTAGAGAGTCCCTTCACCCAGGAAAATAGCTAGAAGTGGAGTTCAATAAGAAGACAAGAAGGGCTTTTCTGATCAGGTAAAGGGCATGGCCCAATGCACTGACCAGCAGTCTCTTTACACACAACGGGCTCCTTTTATTCCCTTTCCCCTCTATTTTCCCATACTTGTTCCTTCACAAACCACTTTGATCCCTCCCTTTCCCTGCCCCTATTTCTTCCCCTAAACATCCCATAATGTCTTGTGCAATCACAAAATAATCTTCCCCTACATCCCATAATGGATCCCATAGTCTGATAGGTAGTAATCCCCATCAGTCTGTGAGATGACCCAGAGAGCCTTTCCTGTTGATGCATCATGGTGGGTGTCATCCCTAGACCAAAGCACTCATGACTGTCCTGGGACAACACTTAGAGGGTCAAGGCAGTGCTCCATTTCTCTCATTGGGCTATGGGAGTTCCTCCACATGCCAGCTTCCCTCTGTGCTCCTTTCTGTGCAGACAAACATTTTATCACATAAACTAACAAACACTTGTTTAATTTTTAAATGAACTAAATTCTTCACTGAGAAGGTATTCTGTCACTGGGAGAGGCTTGCCAGGAAAGTGGTCATGACACCAAGCCTGTCAGAGTTCAAGGAGCCTCTGGATGACACTCTTAGTCATGTGGCTTAGTTTTAGGTAGTCCTGCAAGGAGCAGGGAGTTGGACTCAATGATGCTTAGAGATCCCTCCCAACTTGAGATATTCTATGGTTCTATAAATATTTAGTGCCACGAGAATAGTTATCTTCAACTGCTTTTGTATGTTGCAGGGGTCATCATTCAGCACTCAGCAACCCGAAGCTTACAATCTTTTCATGACCACAGCTGCAGGTGATGGCATCAAACTGTGGGATTTAAGAACACTGAGGTAAGGCTGAATTAGGCATCTTGGAATAAAAAGCCGTGTTTTATCTTTATTCAGAATTGTCATACTTACTGTGATTTAACAGTAGAAATTTGGATGTAGAATGATATCTACAGTCAGGCCTTTAAAAAAGAAGGTTAATTAGAATTTACTAATTTTAAGAGAACAAACAAAATGCTGGTTCCTCAGTTGTAATGTTGTGTGGAAGTCACTAAATGGTCAAGATTTATCACCCATGTCTTAGCTACCTTTGTAGATCTAACTGTATATAAACAATAGTATATTGAACTGAATGCTAATGGTATTTCCAAAACAGCATGTTATTACTGCTAAAGGAGATAAAATTTATGATCCAACTTTTAAAATAGTTTTAAATACTTAAATAATTTTAAAATATTTTAAAATAATTGTAACAACATTATTACAAATCATGTATGTGGTGCTATAAATTTGCATAATATGTTATCATAAACTCAGAAGAAAATGCTACACTTTTTCTAAAAACTTTTCAGTGCTGTTCTTGGGAAAGCTGTGGGACAGAGGGAGAGAGTGGCAGGAAGGGGACATTGCTCAGGAAAGGAAATACTTGGGGCAATCTCTGTGCAGGCTGAAAGAATTATGTCTATAAGAAAAAGGGATTGGATAGGGAGGATGTTTAAGTTTTAAAGAGTAATTTCATATTTGCTTTGTGTGTTTGTAAACATGTTTGTTGAAAGATTTAATATACTTTTTCTAGTACTGAATTTTCTATTTAGGAAATACTTAATGATCCTTTCATTTATTTCCATATTTCTGTGGTAAGAATACATTAAACCTATAGAGGGCATATATGTTCTTGCCAAAAGCATTGCTGCACTGAATGTCAGAAAGTAATGAAACCAGAGACTGCTGGGGATGGAATTTGTTACCCTCTTATGTTTTTCTAATAAGCTGCTCAAACTGTGATGCTGGAGAGTAATGAAAAAGTAGAAAGCTTTTCACAGGTCACTTATCTGTCTTCTTTGTTTCTAAATACTAATATAAGTAGAGCAGGTGAATGGTAAAATAGTTAAAATGTAAAATCTGGGCAATCAATTAAATGAATATGTCCTGGGAAGAGGGGAATAATTTATGTATGTTCTTGCTCTATATTTAATTTGGCAAAGTCGGTGTATCTAGTGTCCACTGAGTTCTATTAGCCAAACTTCAAAAAAGTCACTCAGGTCCTTAATGACACATATTTTAAGGGTGCTTATTAGGTACTATATGTATGTGTGTGTTTGTTACACATTGCACAGTGATTAATGGTAGTAAGTGTTGTGGAGAAGAAATAGAGAAAATGAATCATTATTTTTCAATTGCTAGTAACTTTCAGGGGATAAAACCCTAATTTTTTAAAATGAAATTTTTTTCATTGCTCAGACCAGAGATTAATTCTTCTGTATTTTAAAATCTATTCATGGGTTCTCATAAGGAAGAAAACTGTTCATTTTTTCCTAATGTGTTCACCAGGTGTTTTTCACATAAATAAATTTGAAATGGCTGAGTTTGAGAAGCTCTATCTGAACTTGGAACAAGTCTCCACCAAAATGTTAGGTCTACTATACAGTCACACAGACTGAAAACTATTGCTTTTTTTTTGTTCATAGGTCTTGTCCAATCAAATCCAGTCCATCCCTTGCACTGTTGGGTGCTTACAGGAGAGATTAGTTCCTAAACAATCTTATGGTGGGCCAGTACCTTTAATCTCTTAAAAGTTGTTGATTTGTAAAGTTGGTTCATCAACCACTACTGTGTTTTGAATGGTCCCTCTGGAATGACCTTTCTTTATGTCTGCTGTGAGTTTGCCAGAATAGGGTTTGTTTAGTGAAATCATTGTCCAGTGTTCTTGAAATATAGCAAAGGTAAGTCCACCTTCTCATTTATACTGTTTGCAGCGTTGTGGGTAGTAACACTAACCACAAGATCTCAACTTTATTGTTTGTTGATTTTGTTCTAAATAGTTGCACATCTGGGCATCTGCAGTGAAAATTGTTTTGCTTTTGTTTAATCTGCTTGTTGTCCTTAATGAGTTCTATCTATTTTTACTTTATTAAATAAATACTGTAAAGTACGAAATTCTGATTAAATAGGGAAAAAACCTCCAGCATGGTGCTCCTGAAAGCTGAAGTTGAAAGCGTGGGAAGTAATTTTCAGAGTAACTCTGCATGTTTTCCCTGGGACTCTTAGTTGTTTCTCTTATTCAGTTTCTTTGATGATGGTTCCTTTTCTCATAGTTGACTGAGAAATCATAGCAGAATGCTCAGGTTCTTTTTTGATCTTCGTTTAGAGTAAATCTTGAGATATGTTATCCTGGTCTGCAGCTTTATAGGTTTTGAATACATTGATTTTTTTGCTCTGGGTTCCACAAGGTTTTTTCCATTCAGTTTTTATTATGAAACTCCATTTTTTTCCCAGTGAAAACTGATTTAACTTTTCTTTTTTTCCTGAAGTTGGTGGGAATATTTTGCAACTTCCATTTTCATCATCCTTACTGGATAAAGCTGTGAATCTGTCTGTCTCTTTCACTATTGATGATCTGGAGGCGTTCCAAGGTTGCTTCAGAGAGTGCCAGAAGGTCTTATGGGTTCCTCTGAAGGTGGTACAAGAAAAGGCATTTTAACTTTCTGATGTTGTCAGCCAACCTCACATAGCCAAGTCACCTTGCCAATAAATGAGGGAATCTTGGACACTGCTAGTGACTTTTGGATTTACTCAGATTCCTGCTTCATTTACTTTGAAATGCATAGATTTGTAAAGTTTCATCTGAAAGTTTTCTCCTGCATTCTCCTCATTTATAACTGTAGCTAAAATAAAAAAAAAAAAAGCTAAAAGCTTCAGACAATCTACAAAGCAGACTTATAAATAAAGAACCAAGGAGAACAGAACTTTTTTGGAAGAAGAACTAACTCTGGCTACTCTTAGAATCATAGAATCATTAAGGCTGGAAAAGACCTCTAAGATCAAGTCCAACCATCAACCCAACACCACCATACTCACTAAAACATGTCCTGAAGTGCCATGTGTACATATTTTTTGAACATAGCCAGAGATGGTGACTCCACCACTTCCCTGGACAGCCAGTTCCAATGCTTGGCCACTCTTTCAGTAAATAATTTTTTCCTAATATCCCATCTAAACCTCTCCTGGCACAACTTCAGGCCATTTCCTCTTGTCCTAGCACTAGTTACTTCAGAGCAGAGACCAACACCCACCTCACTACACCCTCCTTTCACGTAGTTGTAGAGAGTGATAAGATCTCCCCTCAGCCTCCTTTTCTCCAGACTAAGCAACTCCAGTTCCCTCAGTCACTCCTCATAAGACTTGTTCTCCAGACCCTTCACCAGCTTTGTTGCCCTTCTTTGGACACACTCCAACAACTCAATGTTCTTCTTGTAGTGAAGGAGTCCAAAACTGAACACAGTACTCGAGGTGTGGCCTCACCAGTGCGAAGTACAGCCTCACCTCTATCCTAGGGAAAGTGATGCCACAGTTAATCCTGGAAACTATTTCCCGGCACATAAATGACAGGGAATTAAATTGGACTAGTCAGCATTGATTCATCAAGGGGAAGTTGTGCTTGACCAATTCAATAAACATCTATGCTAAAATTACTGGCTTGGTAGATGAGGGGAGAACAGTGGATGTTGTCTACTGTGACTTCAGCAAGGCTTTTGACGCTGTCTCCCATAACATCCTCATAGAGAAGCTGATGAAGTATGGGCTGAATGAGCAGACGGTGAGAAGGGTTGAAAACTGTCTGAATGGGAACCTCAGAGAGTGGTGATCTGTGGCTTGAAGTCTAGTTGGTGGCCAGTAGCTAGCAGTATACCCCAGGGCTCAGTACTGGTTCCAATTCTGCGCAACATCTTCATTAACTGTCTGGATGATGGGGCAGAGTGTAACAAGTTTGCTGGTGACACAAAACTGGAGCATCTGACACATTGGAGGGTTGTGCTGCCATCCAGAATGACCTCAACAGTCTGGAGAAATGGGATGACAGGAGCCTCATGAAGTTCAACAAGCGGAAGTGCAAAGTTCCCTTGGTACCAAGTGCAACTCCCAGGCACCAATATATGCTGGGGGAAGAGAGGGTGTGACTAGCTGGGAAGCAGTTTTGCAAAAAAGAACCCGGGGGTCCTGGTGGACACCAAGCTGAACATGAGCCAGAAATGTGCCCTTGCAACTAAGAAGGCTAATGATGTCCTGGGCTGCATCAGGAGGAGTGTTGCCAGCAGGCTGAGAGAGGTGGTATTTCCCCTCTGATTAGCATTGGTGAAACCACACTGGGTTTATGTGAGCAGGGAGGTTGGATAAGATGACCTCCAGAGCTACCTTCCAACCTCAACTATGACGTGACTCTGTGATTCTATGAAATTAGCATTTGCACTTCTCTGCTTGCCACAGAAATATAGAGGTGGGAAACTTGCTGGAAGAACTGATTTAATGTTGAATAAGAGAGCAGGATGGACAATAGCAGCTGAAATTGGAAATTAATTTTGAAGGAAGGAATGGGACAGTGGTGCTATGCTGTCAGTTGTGCTCATTATTTACCCAGAGGTGGGCAGAGTAGAGAAAAGTACTGCCCAGTATAGAGGTCTGAGCTGCTACTATGGGAGGTGGGGAGACAGATGTGACAGCTGCTTGATCACTGTTGCAGGTAATGGGATTGGCAGGGGCAAGGTGTTGGGAGGAGCTCCCAACCAGCACTCCACTAACACCTTTGGTGGCAGGAGCAGCCGGCCTCTCACTCACACTCTGAACCGTTGAGGAATAGATGCTCAGCTGCTCTAACGCCGTTTCATGCTGAAATAGCCATTCCTCATCTCTTTCTAGAAAAAAGGCAGTGGTTGCTCATTGGACCACAGTGAAGATATGTGAAGAATATTGGACTACTCAGACATACTGAATTTCTTCTGCAGAATACTCAGATGCATGATAATGCTTTGATGCAGAATCCCAGTGAAAATCAGTTTCACTCTCTTTAAGCCTCTGAAAAGATTTGCCAATTGTATGAAGAGAGTTTTAGACATTAAGGTAAAATCTCCAACTAGTAGTATAATCCTGTGCAACAAGATTTTAAGTTCTCCTGACAACATATTTTAGTAGAATTCCTGCAGCCACATGGAACTAATCTCGTACATTTTCTAACAATTACACTTTGAGATCCTTAGGTTTGAACCTTCGGTTTCAATGAGCAGCCCTTCTATTTTCAGATACTTTTCAGTTTGCATCTCCACTGTGAACTAACTGCTTGACATCGTTTTGAGCAAGATACACATATACACATACTCAGATTTTGCTTACTTCTTGATCTCTGCTGAATGTGAGTGATCCCTTGATTTGCTGACTTTTTTTTCCCTGGAGCTTTGAGTCTTGGATTCTGAGGGAAAAAGGGATAAAGCAGTGGTTGGAATTCCTCCAAGTTTGGGAATGGGTATGCATGGAAGTATACAGGATGTGGAACATGTGGTCCCTGCTGGATGCTGTTGGTGAAAACATGCCGAGCTCCCATGTGAAGGGTTTGGCGTGTGTTTAAAATGAAACCCAGGTGTACAGGACATCTAAGGTAACTACTACAACTGTCAAGTTATACTCAGATTACGTAGAGCTTCAATGGATCTACTGGTACTGATGTGTAGCTGAACAAATACCAGAGCACTGGGAAAAGTAATAGGCTACAAGGAAAAGTGGTTAACCTCCCCCCCCACCTCCCGCCCCCCCCCGTGTTTTGCAGTAAAGATTATTATTTTTATTTTTATTTTTTATTTTTTTAATGCAGCAAGTAGAGTGAAGTAGACTTATTTGTGAGAGTGTTCCCTGGTGTATAAAGACATGCACCATTCTGGTATCTTTCTCTTACAAAGACAGAAAACATGTTACCTTTTTTCCTAATATTCTGGAAGTTGTTTGTGACATAAAAAGATACTTAGTTTGTAATGTAGACTAAAAGCTGTGCAATGGAGAACGTAGGGAAAACCTGGCTGTTTGCTGTCCCATGCAATTACCAGATGTTTGTCATGGTAACCCCTGAAAAACTCTGACCAGAAAAGCATTCTTCAGAGGCTGGACATCATGCCAGCTGGCCATGTAAGGCTTGCAATATCCAAAATAAGTTTAATCACCACCTGTTGCTACTTTAAAAAACAAAACCAAAACAAAACAGTAGGGGAGAAAAAGAAGCCTGAAATAAGAGAACTCCTAGAATAAGCTAAAATTAAACACATATCTATTTATTCTATCATTTTTTTATCCACTTTTTTCCATTGCTGTCATACCTGGAGATATCTGGAGCTAATAGATTGCATAACAAAGTTTCTACTGGGTTCTGTGTAAATTTTAATTGGAATCAGTTCTTTTAAATGTCTGTAGAGCAGGATTTTGAGAGGGTGGGGAAGTAGCTATACTTGTAATAGAGCATACATCCTAATTAGAATGAAAAAATTGAACAGGAAAACAATTAAGAAAATAGAATCCAAGATGTTAGCACATCTTGGCTGCACTAGCACAAGGAAAACTGGGGCTGTCCTATGACTCAGACATTGCTTTATATTGCTTCAGTATAGCAGACAAAAGGTCAGTGAAAGCCTTGGAATCCTGTTAGTTCTTATGCACGTATCTATAGGTGGAGTAACTGAACTATTAGTCTCAGATGCAGAGAAGTCAAATTCTTTTGAAAGGAAGTTGTTTGCAGTGATTTATTACTAGACTTTTCTGTGAAGAAGAAACACCTCATTGAGGAAGTTAGTTTTTAGAAGTCCTGAGAATGAGATATTAAACTCTGAACACTAGTCCTGGTGGCCAGTGCTCTACTTAAGGAAGAACGGTGATCCTGAAGGTATATTCAGGAGGGACAGAGGATATATGAACTTTGTTTATTTTTTTCATGAGGAATTTTCTTTCACAGGATGCCGTTATATCTTACAAGTATACGATTAAAAATAAACTTTTTCTTCAAACGTTCTACAAATATTATCCACATGTGACAATGAGAAAAGTCACTGAGAAGGACTGTATTTTTTGGAGGACTCTGAAATTCACAAACTCTCCAAGTGTGACTCTGGCAGAGACAAGAAAAAACATTACTGAGGCTGAGTTGTGGAAGAGATCTACTCTACATAATATATAATGCTTAGTAGAAGCCTAACAGAGCAAAATCTTTCAATGCCACATCTGACAATGAAGGGGAACAGCAGACAGATGAAAAACATCATGCTTAATTTTTATTTCTGATTGTCTAAGACATTTGAAGGAAAGATTTGCCCAGAGTTACAATAATGCCTTTGCTGCTTAATCACAGAATCATATAATGATTGCAGTTGGAAAGCACCTTTGGAGGTCATCTTGTCCAACTCCCCTGCTCAAGCTAGGTCACCTACAGCTGTTTTTTTCATATCTCCAGTGAGAGAGATTCTACAAGTGCTGTGGGCAACCTGTGCCAGTGTTCAGTCACTCTCACAGTAAAAAAGTATTTCCTGATGTTCAGACAGAGCCTCCTGTATTTCAATTTTTGCCCATTGCCTCTTGTCCTGTCCCTGGGTGCCACTGAAAAGAGTTTAACTCTGTCTTCTTTAAAACCTGTCTTCAGCTCATTGATGACTGATGTCATTGTGAGACCACTCTCAATTATCTTCAAAAGTTCATGATGATCAGGAGAGGTATCTGAGGACTGAAGGAAAGTAAATGTAATTCCTACCTTCAAAAAGGGCAAGAAGGAGATCCCAGAGAACTACAGACTGGTTAGCCTCACCTTGAACCCTGGGAAGCTGATGAAGCAACTAATTCTGGAAACCATTTCCAGTAACTGAGCACAGGCAAAGATTGCCCAGTAAATCATTTCCAGTGACTAAGCACTGGCACAGGTTGCACAGTAAGATTGTGGAGTTTTGCACCTCGTAGATATTCAAAAGCCAGCCAGACATGGTCCTCAGCAACTGACTCTAGGTGAACCGGGAAGTTGGATAAGGTGACCTTTAGAGGTGCCTTCCAACATTAATCACGATGTGGTATGGGAAGCATGTGCTACCCTTTATGTTTTCTTTCAAGTTATCTTCCAAAAAGTAAAATTCTTTGAAAGTATAAATCAAATATGTATTCTGTGACTTGTCCTAAACTTTGCCTAAACTTTGGCATCATATATGTTAGAATGCTGCATTTGAGAGAAGACTGAGGTAGCTAGTATTCTCCTTCACTGTCAATAGGAAGCTTAAATAGAGGCAGGTTATTCAGTGGCCCAAATGCAGCCATTGGTTATTGAAAGTCTCTGAAAATTCATGCAAGAGCTATGTTCGAACTGAAGCTGAAGAATGTTTTTACATCTCAGTCACAGCAACTGACTGTCTTTATAAGTTACTTCTCTTTGAACTGTAGTGTTCTCTTAAACTGAGTTATTTACAACAGTTATAGGGTAAAACTAGCCTGACATGAAAGGTCTGGTTACTGTATACTCAAAATATGCATTGATATCAATAATTTTATTATACAGAAATTCAGTCATATGTATACTGTCTGTGAAAGTTTAGAGATAAAGCTCTGTAAAGTGATGTATTTTCATGCATTCAGAAATGTTTTTTTTAATGCTTTACTAAATGATAACCATTGGATCAGTCACAAAGTAATGTTTTTGTTTTAGTATGCCTGTTTCATCTGGGTGAGCAAAATCAACTTGGCATTCAGTGCATTCTTTCACATACATGTGTGTCTAAACCAGAATATCATGGTATAAAAATTTAGATTTCTGCACAGGGTTCAGTCACTGGAATTAACACAGTGTCTGTGACTTCACTGGCCAGGAAAAAGTGTATGTCATAGGTGTTGGCAGGAGATGTTACTCTTTCAAATTTGTTCCTGGACCTAGCTTACTTAAAAAAAAAAAAGAATGTATGACAACTGTATTATGGTGAAATATATGGGTTTTTTTTGTAAGGAGAAGGGCTGATTAATAGCATTCATAATAAAGGCAAAAGAAGAATAGAGATTATTTTAAGTCTGTTTTGAAGTGATGCTTCATAGGTATAAAAATAAAGCTCTGAAATGAGGTATACGTATGTAAATTATAATTCTGAATGGGGTTGAAACTTGTATTAAAATATCTTTTAACACTGAAGAAACTAAATTTAACACTGAAGCAACTCTAAATTTTCCTTAGCTTTGTAGTGACTACAAAACTGTCAGTTCTTTACAACCATGGATTTTTTTTAATATGGATCTTAATCTTCATCTCATTAAAATCATCATTATGTTTAAATAGGCCAAGTGTGCTTGGCTATCAAAAACTTACTCCACAATGCTACCTTACAATATTAACATGAAAAGTAGAAAATTAATTTCTTGCATTAAATTTAAATGCATTCCTTCCTTTAGACTCTATTAACACAGATAGGTAAGAAGTTATCTATAGTTGTATCAGTTTGGAATATCGTTTGGATATTGCCTTCTTGAATTTACAAGAGACAATAAATTAATACATGGAGTAGGAATGTAAATAGAGCAACACAGATTAAATATCCAGATTTGGGTATAAGAAAAGCAAGTAATAATTATTTATGTTATGATTCCACACACTAGATCTTTATTTGTTATAAATTAATCAAGGAATATTTCTAAAGCTTCACCAAGCAGACCGACTTTCACAACAGCCTCCCCTTAATGCAGAGGAGTTTGGCTTTCCCTGCTGAGATGGCTAACAAGAGGTAGCTTAATAGTAGGCATCAAAACTCCTAATTTCTAAATGCTAATAATTTTTCTATCTTTGTAAACAAACAAGACCAAAGCACAGTTTTAGGCATTTTCTTGGCTTAGTTTTTTGTGTTTTTTGGTTTTTTTTAGTCATCAATATTCTTTAATGTCTTTCAGTTTTGTCAAAATTCTGCCACGGAGATGTTTAAAACTCATTTTGTGGATTTGCTTTAGTAAATTTGTAGATTAAGAAAAGTGGGTAAGACTTCAGCAGGCTTTCATGAAAATGGCAGTAAAATAGCTTGTTTTCAGTTGGTGTTAATATGATTTAAATTTCTCTGAAGGTGTGAACGTCGTTTTGAAGGGCACACTACCTGCTGCTATCCATGTGGAATTGCAATATCTCCTTGTGGACGGTTTATAGCCAGTGGATCAGATGACAAATATGTAAGTAATGTTTTTTGATTATTTTCCTCCTAAGCTATAGGAACTACTCACATTGTACACAAAGTAGTCTTTTTATGCATGTTTCTAAGATTCGGCTTAACATTCAAACCTGAGTTCTATTACACTTACCTACACTTCATTTATATGTAGAAGTTACATATAGTTCCTGATCTGTATTTTATTTTGCCTGAAAAATTCCTGAACAACCAAATCTTAGTGCTCAAAGTGATTGTTAAAAGTGTTTCTGAAAGTTTTCATAGTGCTTGACCCTGAACTGCCATGTGCCAGCAAAGACGAGAAGAATGGTATGCCCTGTAGCACAGCACAGCTTTATGTAGTATGTACATATTTGACCACTAGGAACTATGTAGCAACTACACATTAATTTACTTAAGCTCTCAAATACAGGGTGATGAATCTTTCATTACTGGTTTCTTATGAACCAGTCATCTAAATAAGAAATGGAAAGTCAATCAACTGAAATTAGCACTTTTCATAATTCAGCTTAATTTTGACTGTGTGTGTTTCCTCCCCAGACAGATTCTCTTCTAATTCAATGTCAACTGTATTTAAATCATTATGCTAGCAAAGAGCCTTGAGGAAAAGTGTACTGTTACCTTTATGAGTATGCATCTAATTTTAATTCAGTAAGTCCTGCATTGTTGGCACAATGTTTTTCTTGGTGTTTCCTATGAGACAGATGATTGCTAGCTTGTAGTATAGGCCTTTGAAACTGGGCTGGAGCTGGTTTCATTGTAAACACATCCTTTAAAAACAGCTGGGTAGGAAAGCTAACTTTTCTCTAGGTCTTTCTAGGTGACTCATCAGTACTATGACACATGGTTTCTGGTCAACTTCAAATTCAGAACAAGGTGAATTTACTGTTGTGGCTAGTTTTGAAATACTGGCTCTAATTGTGTGAAGGTTTGAGATTTTATTGGCAGATTGCTGGAGGCTTGGCAATAGCTAATGTGATTCTTGACGTTTCCATGATAAAATATATTTTTCAAGTTTCTGGTAATTTGCTTTTCAAAATGTAGTTTGCAATACAAAAGAAAGGCTTTTTGCTTTGTCTGTGAAACAAAATGCATCTAATATTGATCTTAGCTCAAGAAGTATATGACATAAATATATTTAGTCAAGATTACTAATTAAGGTTGATTTTTGATAGTATAAAAAGAGATGCAGTCGCAAGACATTTTGATTTCTCTTTTGCATTAAGGCTATTGTTTGGAATTACTGCTGATACAAGAAAAGAAAGGCATAGAACATGATTTTGCTGTTACTCCAAATTCTTGGCACATGGTTGCTTGTCATAGGAAGCTGAATAGCTGGACTGCATCCTGCTCCAGTTGGCATGTGGTCCCTGGTGGGCACAGTGCCAGTCAATACTTTTTAGTGTGGCTCCTGGGTTGGAATTTTGTGTAATTTGCATAATCTCTCTGTAGAGAACTTTCATTGTTCTTGTTGTTGCCTCAGGAAAAATGAGTCAAGTTTCTGACTCTTGCTACAACTGTACTGTTAGGACAAAATACAGTTTTGGGGCATTTTTAGGAGGCTTCTCTTTGAAATGTTCAGACTGGATATACTTTTCTGTTTTGTTTTGAAAAAGAAAATTGAACATGGCACTGAATAGTCCATTCATCCTGTTAAACTTATAACATCCTGATGAACTGATGTGCAATTGGAACAGTTTTAAGAGTGTCAAGGAGCCACATATTTTTGCAGATTGTATTCTATGAGAGAATGTCCATTGGAATTCAAAAAGCTGCATCAAAGTTCAGCACTGTGGCTACAAAGTATTATCCTGACATAATGCATTCTGGAAATACGTTATGTAACTTTCCACTGATCAGCAACTGCATCTTCAGTCATCTTGGAGTTTAATTTATCAAGTGCAATGCTTGTACTCTGTGGTTAACAAATTTGATTGATTTTAAAGCTAAAGAAGCAGAATTGGAATATAATTGAGGGACATTAATCTTAAACTGCCTTTTATGTTTCACAATATCTGAAGTGTTTGACAGAGAGGACTACGTTGGCTGCACTGATTAATAGCAAAATCAAAACCATATTCCTACAGGGCATAGACTCAGATAACCAAAATATGTTACTGTAAAGAAAGAGATGCAAATTCTGTCTGCCTTTTTCTCTACTTACAAAGTATATCACCTATTTTATATGAGAATGGCTTGGTATAGCTACCGGGTGGCTGAAGTAGCCACTTGTTTTTATTTGAACTGCTTTTGTGTGTGTTAGTGAGATTTATACATACTGTAAATCATGGGTTGAAGGTGTTCACCAAACTGATTACTCCAAAGTCTTTGAGAGAACCTGTGTTAAGACCTGTGTAGGACCTGACAGCCTGATGAAAGAAGGTACCCACAGTATCCTGGTTTTGAACTGTGGTTATTCTGACCATAATACATTGTGATTAGAAAATGGAGAAAGTTAACATTTCTAATAACAGATCTCCTCTTCATCTTGAATAACCTAAGGTTACAAGTGACATGGTTTTAGTTTTTCTTAATTTAATGCACATAATGTAATATCTTTAACCATTTTACAAGTGAACAGTTTGAGGTTTCTGACTGCCAGGCAATAGTATTAAGGATGTTGGACAAATACTCTAACTGGTGTTAGATTTCCATTTTCCTGGACTCTGTCCAAAAATGTTAACCTAAACATTTGTTGACCAAAGAAATCTTAGTCTAAAAGGACAAAAATATCTGGATAGTGTGAAATGCTACTTTTGAACATACAAATAGCTAATCTTCTCCTGTGCTCCATGTAGTTCTAGTTAGCTGGCTTACTTCATGTCTAATTAGGTTCTTCATTTTTGTCTTTGAAGAGCTTAAGGTTCTCTGAATAAATTCCAAGTTTCCAGAAATTAAGTAGGGAATGCAGAAATAAAGATTTGGCTCTTTAACTGTTTCCAGACTCATTCTTTCTAGCTCTCTGAACTCTAGACTGTAAGGGACACATTTTGACCCTAGTGCTGAAATGGAATTTGCTAACATAAAACTCTGTGTTCATGTCAAATCTCAAAGCCTGGACTCATGGGTTACGCTGACTGACCCATATTGCGAACCCAGAAGTTTTTCAGCATAACTGCTTGCTCCATCAATAGCAAAAACACATGGGTAATGTATGAAGTTGTCTTCCATTTTATTTATGCTTTTCAGCAAAGTATATGATTTTGCCTAAAACACTGTCTTTGAAACACATTCTAAATCCAGGATTCAATTTATGCCTTCCAACTGTGAAGGCACCAAAGCTAGAGAGAGTAGGAAGTTTGTTTCTTCTTCTGCAGTGGGCATCAACACTGAAAAGAGTAAGAAGAGAGAGGATATGGCAATTTGATGCTTATACATAACCACTAACCACTTGTTAATCCCCGAATGTTAACATTTGTGCAGAACTGCTTTTAGAGTAAATTCCCATTATGCAAGTGATGCTGGAAACATATTGGTCAGGGGGCATATCCAAAAAATTCTGCAAAACTGGTCTTGATAGTGCTTGCAGACTCAATTGTTTTCATATACAAGACTCTGTATCTGGCATAACACAAATTGTAGAATTTGTTTGTAGTTGAAACATTAGTTTTAAATAGTTACAGAGGTTGACATTCCAAATAGAATGTCATTCCTACTGAGCAATATACTTTATTGTTTTGCTACCAGATATTTATTTCTTTGTGAAATTCAGTTTCTCAAATCACATATCTTTATTACATAATATATTTTTGACTTTCCCTATTGCATTAGACTAATAACTTCTTTGATAAGGACAAAGAGGCCCCTTCCAACTCCTACCATTCTGTGATTCTGTGACAAGAAAACTATATATTATATAACACAACTCTTAGTTTTATCTATTACATCAATATAGGTACCTTTAAAAATATAATTTCTTGTTTTTTTCTCTCATAAATGCTTTCAAAATACAATGCTACTATCTGTTAAATTCATCATCTACTTTACTTGGCCACATGTAGTTTGACTTTGAAAAGCCATAGTAAAAGGAGCTCTACAATTTGAAGTAGGTTTGGGGGTTTTTTTAATTTTTCCCCTTATTTTCTCTAGTTTATGAATTGCAGTGCACTGGTGCAGAGTGTGCATCTGCTTTTTAGTTTGGCTAAGGAGTGTGCACACCCCTTCTTGAAGCACGTCTCCCAGTCCTCCCCATTTACTGTGCTTTGATTTGTGTCACAGAGTGGTCTTGGATCATGCGGATCAATTCCTTCAGGTGAGGCTGAAGTGGAAGAACAACTTCTTGAACAAACTTAATGCTTTCTATGTACTAAAGGTGTTCAATCTATGGAATCAGAGATAAGATAGCCCAAAGTAAAGAGCCAAAATACATTTGAAGGTTGGATTGACAGCACTGTTTTCTTCTATACATCTGCTCCTTTTGTGCTGCAGTACTTCCTAATGTGATCATTGCCATAGGAGTTTATGATCTATTTCTTGCCTGCCATAAATAAATTATTAGTCATATTAGTCTTGCTGTATCTCAGTTCTGATTTATAAAATGGAGATTAGCAATGGTATCTTTCTTCTGTCCTTTTATCTTTAGAAGAAAAATTTAAATGAGGCCTATCTCCATTTGTTACCACTGCAGGAAGTTACTCTGATCTTATTTGTATGAAATACTTCCACTCCTGCATGTCTGTGGTGTGATAAGATTAGAAACTGCATCTAATTAGGTACAAAATTGCATAAACTGGTCTAGATATCAAAGAGAAAACCATCCCAAGGACCCCAAAATGTGAATGATAAAATTATATGATCGTCCATTCTCCGTTTGAGACCACAATTTCACTAGCACTTCTTGAGTAGGAATGAATGCAAAAGACTACAGATGAGGGAAGAGCCCAGGGGCTTGAGAAAGGTATTCTGGTATGGATGTGTGTAAATGAAGGAGATAGAATGTGCTAAGAGTTCAGAATATTTACTTCAATGTCTCTTGGAGGTGTATCTTGGAGGTACCATTGATATTTGAATTAGGTATTTTTGATACAATAGAGTATGCTGTAGTGTTGACTTTAATACTGTGTTTGTAAAAATAGGAGGATATTTTCTTTACTGGAAAATTACTTTTAGAAATGTCTGCTAGTGGTGTTGTCTAGTATTTGTTGTCTTGGTCTACACTTCGCACTAGAGGGCTTGCAGAACAGAATGTATTATATAAAGCAGTGGAAGGGACTATCTGGGATATTTGGTTTAGAGTGTCAGTGGTATGCTAATTACACGTTGCTCAAGTTTCATTTTATATGTCCATATTGCTTAACTAAGATAAGCTTTAAGAGAACATATCTGGAGAAAATAACATTAGTAATTACTGTGGAAAAACTAGGACTGACGTTGCTTGGCAGAAGGAAATCCATGGCAGAGAATGAATGACAGGGACTGCAACTACCTCTCTGCCAGCTGTTGCTAGAGAAAATCTATCCTTTTCCAAAGAGGAGCACAACTTTGTGTTACTCTTGAACCTCAGTTTCTTGGATTCTTTGGTAGCGTAGCTGGCTTTTAGGCCTGTTATCCTAGGAGGGAAGAGATAAATATTGCTTTCTTGTTAATACAGACATGACTTTAGAGTGTGCTGTTACTTTGCTGTCTCTTTGGGTATATCTTTGAAGATGATTGAAAATCTTGCCTTGGTAGATTATTTTATGAACTGTGGAATTATGTGAGCATAAGCACATTAGCTGCTCTTGTTTGCTTCTTGGTCAGTTCAAACTATTGTTTTATCTGTGCCTATACACCTCAGACCTGACCACCATAAAAACCAAAATGGTAGTTGAGAGTAGTGGAGGATTTTTTGATGACTATAGACATGTGCTTATTTAAGCTGATAGAGAACACCTTTTTTTCTAGTGACTTGATAAAGTGAACTTTATGAGGCTGCAGTGTGTTACTGTGTTAACTTTTAAGTTTGATAATACTTCTGAGTGCTATGTGGAAGTATGAGAAATTAGCCTTTTTGCTAAAGAATCAGAATTTTAGAGAAAATACCCTTTATTCAAATATAGGCAAACCAGGAAGTCAAAGTAGATGTGAATACCCAAGGCTCATTTTGGTATGCGTGCAACAGTGAGGTGCTAAATGTATATATGTATAGATTTATACTCACAGGGCTTGTGTTTTCTATATGTATACCTCTTATTCTGCAACTCCAACAGTAGCTGAATTTTATGTATCATTGATACATATGCCTACAAACTTATTAGTTGATTGCATTGTGCTTGCAAATTTATTAGGATAGGGTAATCCTTTGTGAAGCTAATGAAATTCCATTATGCTTAAACACGTGAATGAAGATCCTCTTAATCATCTGAATCTTGCAGTATCTCTGTCAAACAGTCAACACCAGCACACGAACAGGGAATGCTATTATTAGTAACGCTGATACAGAAGAGAGTCTTAGGAAAAGTCAGAAAAGAGCCGTTTCCAGAGTGGGTGTGATCCAACCATGCTACTTCGTAATGAGAGGTGAGGTAAATTTTCTTAGAACAAAAACTTCAAGTAATAATTCTGCACTCTGCCAAACCTAAGTATGTTATAAAAGTAAAAGCAACCTAAATACAGCAGTGTTTACTGCTACATGAACTCCACAGGCAGACAAATAAAACCAATCAATCATAGATGTGATTGGCTTGATTGATTGATTTGAAATGGCTAGTTAATAGAAACTGAAATCAGGAAAGACAAATCGGAAGCTTCTAAGAAGGGGAGCTTACAGAGGCAAATCTGACATATGGTTTAGATCTGTTTATATAATCTTTTAAGCAAGGACACTTCGAAGTGTGTTAGCTATAACTGTCAGCACGCTGATACATTTGAAAAGTATCCCCTGCATCTTGAAAGATGACTGATCTTGATAATATTACCTGTTTTAATGATAAAGAGCATTATTAATTTTCACCGTTACTCCTTTTGTAGTTATGTCGAAGGAACTCAGATGGAAACTGTGATTTTACTGTAGTGGGCGATTTCCTGGGACTACTGGAAAGACAGCCTCCATAAGTAGCATTAGAAGGGGAAGGGACTGAGAGGGCGTGTTGTGCTCAACATTTTGGTGACGCACTTGAATAAACTTTCCATGCTACCATGTGGCAAATGTATAAGATATCATGGGACTAAAGAGTGTTAATCAATGCTTAGAATACTTGTGAAATCTGTTTTATTATGTGTGGATTTGGCACTGATGCCTATAGTTAAGATAGTCTAACACTTTCCACTATAATTCTGTTTTCAGTTGCTTATAATTGAGAACATTTTGGCTGAAACTTTCCATGCTGGATGTGTGCTTCAGGCTGATTGTTATTTTTTTATTTTAGTATAAGCAGTTCAGGTGCTTTTTCAGTTTGAGATTGAGGAAAAATACGTGGTTGTGCCCCAGGATGAACAGGGGAAGGCAGAGTGCAACCCAAACAATTATATCATGTAATGTGGGAGTGTGCATCAGGTTTGATAGCACTAATGGAGGCAAATGGAGACTAATGCCTTATTAAGAAATCCAGATATCTTCCGTAAAAGAGTAAGTAAGATTATTTATTTATTTTTCTATCAAGAGGCTTGAATACTTCAGTCTTCTGTAGCTCATTTGAAATATTAGAAAAAATAGTTCCAGGAAAGGGATGACTTTGTCCAATCCATGCAAAACTTATGAAAAAAAGAACATCTCTATTTGTGTTAGATCAAATTAGTTATCTTAGATACCAATGTAATTTTTTTCCTGTGATCTGTTTGTAAAATATGTGCTCCAGTTTAAAGCCACAGCAGTTACAAATAATTTTTCTCTAAGCTGGTGTTGCTTTTCTGTTCCCTGTGCAAGAACTGATAACAAAGATAATTTTTCTGTTATGTTTTCAGTGTTTCTCTTTTGAATTTGTTTCCCTCTCTTTCCTTTCCCATGAGGGAGCAGGAGTATAAGTAGTTTGTCTCAAATGCATATGGCCATGGATTGGACTAGGAGGTGGTGGGAACAGATGGGGATGAGTTTGCTTTGAAGACAGAATATAAGAAAACAGAAGAAAGAATTTATAGAGAAACTGCAGATAAAGAGTCAATTTATTTAGCACACTCTCTCTACCAATGCAGTAGAATTAAGTAGTTTTCCATTTGGATATAAATTCTTCCCCTCAAGGAGGGACCTTCACCTTTCTTCCCTGTCTCCTGATACAAACTTAAAGAAGAAAGCACAAGCTTGTGTATATGTATAAGGTGCTAAATACACTCACACTCTTGGTTAATGAAAACTGACTACTTCAAATTTTCTTCAAAATTGAAGTGAAAGGAAACACAAGTAAGTATGTGGTTATAGGTGCAAGAAAGTTGTTTGAAAGCTATTGGTACAGGTAAATGATTTTTACTTTTGGCTGACCCTTGGACAGAAATGGAAAGGAAATACCAATATCTACTGAACCAGTATTTTTATTACAAGAACTTGGTCTTAATATAAAAAAAAGGGGTTGACTTTGGCTAAAGTCTATAGCAGATTATAGCCACATATGCATTTTGGGTATTGCTGAGCACTTCCTAGACTGTTTTGCTTTCTTTTTTTATTACATTTGGTTTGCTGAAAATCTGTTCTTCCTCTGCCATTGAATTCATATTTTCACCTTTTTTTTTTTTTTTTTCCTTCTGTGGCTAGTGTTATGGTATCATTTATAATTCACTTACTATTCTTTTTTTTTCTGTAGAGAATAACATGCTAAAGCAACCTACTAAGTATAGAATAGAATAGAAAAACAATTTGAATGACATCAGAAAGGTAGTAAAACTAGAATGATGGCAGTCTGTAGTAGGAGAATATTTTTACTGGAGTTATTCCACTTTTTATGAATACCTGAATGTCATTTCTGTTAAAATGCAATTTCCTTTGGTGGGTTTGTTTTTTTTTTTTTTACTATTGAACTTAAAAATAAATTTACTGAAAAGTTTATTTTCAATCTTGCACCAAGTTAACTTTTATACTGAGAATGTATACTATCACTGATTAGCTTAAGTATCTGTGACTAGGGTTGCTTAAACAGAAGCTATTTTTATACACTTTTTAATACTGATGTTTTTCTTCTAATCACACTTTTTTGTGTTATGTGTCAAAATTGCTCTGATTCAAAAGATTTGCTATTGCTTTTCTTAGAAGCACAGTTATTAGAAGAGGATAGTATCACAACATAATAAACTATTCTGGGATGTGATCAGGGACTCTGACACTTTTTATGTTGAAGATGAACCACCACACCTAAATATTTAATATTTATAGGGTTAGAAATACAGTGTCAGAAAGAAGTTTAACACTAGTTCTGTTAGGATAGAATTGTAGGAATGAAGTACAGTGGGAAAGTTATGTTCCTAGACAAGTTCTGTGTGTTTTGTCGTGTAGCTGTTCAATACGAAAGTAGTCTCTGTAGTAAAGATCAGAGTAAAGATCTTTCCCATGCTGGTGAATGCTTCAGTGGTTAACGCTGGATGGGCTTCTGCTTTCTCGTCATTACTTTTCTCTGTGTCAGTGAATTTTGTTACACAATGTGATGATGCAGAAGAGTGCTGCATCCTAGCCTAACCTCTAGCTCAGGGCTTAGAAGCAATTCTTGAAAGGTGGAAATTAAGAGTTTGAATGCTTTTTAGGTTGAGAATTGTGATTAGCTAACCTCTCTTTTTAGACAACAGAATACATGCTTGCTAGCTTCCACTGAAGTTGCACAACTGCTTCATATCATTTTTTTGAAAGAAAGGTATGAGACAAATGGCTGATTTGGGAACTGTGTGGAGGGTCATAAATTACTAGAATGCCCAGGTTTCACAAACATTGGCTTTGTTTTAAAAAAAAAAAACCCCAGTGAAATATTATCACACCTATTTTAGAGAGAGGAATTGGTACATCGAAATTAAGCCAAAAATGAATGTGCTCCTCCCCAAATTAAACTGAGAACCTGGAATGGAAAATTAATTTTTATTGGATAAGTTTGGCAAAGTTCTGTAAGCCACTAGGTTATGATGGAAAATTTTCGGCTTCACTAACCATCTCTCTGTGATAAGTTCTCTTGGAAAAACATGGAGCCATGTTTCTTCTTGGCTCAGAAGTTATTGGAAGGCATTGTAGGTCTATGATTCAGAGCATTTTGTGCTCTTCACTCTTGCTGTCCCTTACTTTGCCTCTTCTTTGTTCCTCCTTCCATGAAAGGGAAGGAGTAGAGTAGGCTTGAAGAGGAAAAGTGGCAGTAAGGCAATCTGGCATCAAAAAGAAAAAAGATGGTGAATGATAGAAAGCATAGTCCTGTCTGCTTCCTATACCTCTATGCTGAAGACTGATCTTAGTATGTGCAGAAGAACTGATCTAGGTATTCCAAAAACTTGCAATTGCAGACAATTAGCTTGTGAAGGGAAATAATTCCTTGCAATAAGAGTTTCATAAATCTATTTTACTAGCTCCTCATGTAAGGTGTGTGGAGTCCAGAGGACTTATGCTATGTAGTAAACACCTGAATTTTAGAGTTGATTTTATTCTCTCCAGTATTTTTATCATTCAGTTCTATTCTAAGTTCTCATATCTAACAAAGCTGTGTAGTGTGTTAAGAAACATGATGTGTTCATCCTGTTTTGGTCATTCCCACAGTTTCAAAGGGGATGGACATGTGTAAATAGCTATGAGGAACTGGATTTGAACCTTTAATGATACAAACACCTAAAAATGTAATGGCATTACTGAATATTGTGATACTATTGAACTATGTTGATAAGTGGTCCACAGGATTTTGGTGAACTGTTTGGTAAGAATGATTTCTTCCTGTTTTCATGAATACTCTCTTTCTTCAGTCAGTTAGATGTGGAGGAGCATCATGTTCTGGAGACTGCAGTGCAGCTTGTAATGATTCTTGCTCTTCTTTCACTCAGTGTATGCTACAGACTTCTACAGCATCTCATATCTCATTTTCTTGAGACTTGCAGATTTCCTCTAATTATGTGAGCGTGACCACTGTAGTCTGCTCTGGCACTGTGGTGGTGGTGGTGAAGTACAACCTGCCTGCAGTCTTTAGACCTCATCCTTGCTGGAGTAAAGAGGTCTTTGCTAGCACTCACTGTTCTTGGAAGGAAGTCCTGTGGGAAGTCTAGGCAGTAAGGCTGGGTGATGTACAGTGTGACAAAGCTTGGCTATGAAGAGAGCACAAAGTTACAGGTACTGATATAACATGCAGGTGTCAGCACCTAATAATTTTGATACCAGTTGAGTCATGGTATAGTATCACTGAAGTGAAGAATGGAGAGCCACTATGGAAGGATAAGAATGGATGGATGTAGCCCTATAAAATAAGGAAAATTTGCAAAGATACTGTTATATTAGAATTCTGAAACCTTCTCTGTTTAAGCCTAATTACTTGGCAATATTGTAATCTGTTTAGCATGTGAAGTAACTAACCAACACTGCCTCTTAATATTTTTATGTCAATAAAAAGGAATCTTATGACTAACTGGAAGTATTTACAAACAGCCATTGCGACATTTCTATATAGAAATAGCAAGAATTGAGTAATGTCCTGGTTTTGCTAGGATAGAGTTAATTTTCTTCTCAGTAGCTTCAATAGCTGTGTTTTGGTTTCAGTGTGGGATTTGTTATGAGAAGAACATTGATAAGGTACTAATGTTATTAGTTGCTGCTGGAGCATGAGGTCATCATGTTTGGCTAATTTGCAGGTGCAAAGGACTGGGAGGGGGAAGTGTAGTAATTAGCAAAACCCCAAATTGGCATTTGGATACACCAATGAGATATTCCATATCATATCATGTCATATTCAGTATATTAACTGGAAAGTGGGGGTTGACTGGAAAGTGGGGGTATTCTCTCAGATCACTCACTCTTCCAGGGTTGCAGTTTTGGTTTTTGGACTTGCTCTGTGCTCTGATTGCTAGCTGGGCATTGGTCAGTGGATGATGGGCAACTGCACTGGACATCACTCATTTGTATATTCTGTTATTACTGTTGTTATCATTATTATTTTATTTCAATTAGTAAATTGTTTTTATCTCAACCCACGAGTCTCCTTACCCTTAGCCTTCCAATTCTCTCCTGTACTCTGGGGGGGGGGGGGGGGGGGGGGGAGGGGCACGCTGTGTAAGCCAAAGCAGTGAAAGCTCCACAAGTAGGCCTGTGTACAGACTGAATTTACTAATATATGGTCTTGTACTTTCCATCAGAGAAAATAATTTCATGTGTACAGACACATCAGAATGCTTTCTTTTCTGTTGTTATATCACTTGTGTCACTTTTATCTAGCTTGGATTCCCCTTACCTGTCCCCTTGTTAACTGATCATGTCCCAAGTGGTATAAGTCACAGTAGCTGTGATATGGCCATATGTTTTAAAACAAACAAACAAGAAAATTGCTGCTTTTATTACTGGCAATCAAATTCTTGTTATTACAACTGGCAGCTGAAGTTGTGAAGCCGCTATCCATCATATTT